>NC_040885.2:7171762-7191762 GCF_900634795.4 Betta splendens | reverse complement strand
CAGTGTTTTATTATAATTATCCAGGTTGATGAGTTGATGTGATACAGGTCAACTTCCAATCAAAGTCCACACAAGCACAGTGCGACCTGCGGGTGTGGGATGGCTTCTGGTTTCTGCCGGTAAACAAAGCGTGGGCTCCGCGAGGCCCATCGGGTCCTTGGGCTCCGTGAACGACGACGAGCTCATATTTGCTCTCGCGCGTCGGCTTTTTCGCTGGTGTGGCAGCCGTCGCAAGCGAACCCTCGGCGGTCTGAAAATACAATGTACACACGCGCGAAAGCACAGGGCGTTCAGGCTGAAACGCCTCCACGCGTATTAAGCTCCCCCCCCCCCTTCCAACCTCTGGACCCAAAATGGCCGCGCATCTGGAAACGACCAGGTCAAGACCTCAGCGCATCGTCAGTGCAGCAACAAAGCCAGGGGTCAGAGTTCATCTCACCTGCCGCCTCCTATGTGAAATTGCTCTGTTGCACTGGAAATACGACATCAGCGCTGCATGATGCAGACGGCAGTCGGATGTTGAAGACATTTTCTGCCTTCAATGATTGACTGGATGTCTCACGACGCCGACGTTGCCGTCATTACCGGCGCCTGCAGCCGGATGCAGACAGTGGGATTCTGGGAAGAAGCCGTGTTTTGGGGGCGGCGACTCAGTCAGCTGATCTGTGCAGGCTGCACTGGGCACAAACAGAGACGCCCACTCGTGTCAAGTGTCACAGCGCTAATCTCTTTCCAATGCAGCCCAGGTAGAACTGCAGGGGCACGAGGCGGACGCGCCTCATCGCTCCACACAATGAGTTTACCAATTTACAAATCTGCTGGCTGTATTTTAATGAAATCCCAGGCGTCTTGGGATTTCACTCAGCTTCATGCTCCGTTCAGGGACATTTGAGCAGAGTGCGTGTTTTGGGGACAGTACGAGTGGTAAAATCTTGCATCATAACCCTGTTTGAACTTGGTTTGTATTACTAAAATGAGGGGTTTTTTGTATTTCCTCTGGTCAGTGATGTGTAATGCCCTCAGGTTGTGTGTTGTAACACTAGCAGAGGACCTGCACAGTTCCCCACAGTAAGAAACGCCGTGTGTAGTCAAGCAAAAGTCTGCGAGACATATTTAGTCCAGAGCTCTGCTGGAAGGATGCTTGGTAAATTATTGTAATAGTTCTAATGCATTACTGAATAAATTTGTGGCTTTGTTTGTTTTTGCCCCAAGGGAGATGATACGCCGGCATCTCATTCCAGTGTCAACAAACTTCCACTATTAATTCCACACATGACCCAATAAAACACATTCTCCTCAAGAAATTAGGGAATAGTCCATGTTCCAATTACCAGCTGTGTTTGTCTGCGCATTAATGCCTTCATGACTGTATTTGTGCCTAATGTGAATTCGTTGATCTATAATACATGTAATTTCACGTGTAACACGGTGTTACGAGGAATAAAACCCTTCGCAGCGTTCATGTCAAGAGCCAGAATGCACACGTTTTTGGCACGGCCCCTCAATTTCTAACAAATTGGCCCCAATCACGGCGAGGAGGAGCTGCCTGCCCTCCTCGTCCCTCTAAACTTTCTCAGCATTTAGTCATGCGCCTGCCATTTCCCCGATTCCACCGCGCTCTTCCCTCTAAATTACTGGGAGGTGATATACAGCCGGGCTGTCCCAAGGCTACGGGAGATTTAGAACTTTGTCCCATATGAAGGAGAGGTGAGAAAAGACATTACTATGCAGAATAGGTAATATTGAACACGCCAGAGCTCTTTATGGAGCCCCATGCAGATTATCAATCTATTTGTGTAACTTGGCTACCTAGAATTTCATTTCCCCTTTCATTTATTTGCCTTGCTGCAACCGTTTACGGAGCTGAAACTGAAAATTGAAGCCGTGACGAGCGGGAGAGCAATATTCCAAGGGCAAAATAGGCTTCTTGTGCTGCAAGGTTCATTTGGAGGCTGAAGAAAGGAGCAACCGCTTTTTCATGGGCTCGGTGGAGTATTTAAAGAACAGTGGCGGGTGGACATATGGTCCATCTACACCTTGGAAATGGTCTTCTCATTGGACCGCAGGCCAAGAACTTATTTTAGGCGTTCTTGAGAATTTACATGAGCTCCTGCTTATGAAAGGGCAACACTTGTCAGCATGACCCTGTGTTAAATCCAGCACCATGGACAGAGCCACACGCCTCTGAATAAAAGCCCCTTTGATGGTGCGGTTTTATGACAACGTGACTGTAACAAAGGCTGCACCTACTTTTTTTACTCATCTTTTCAAACTAGTTTATTTGTGTGTAATTTTGATTGCACGAGCCTCTTTCCAGGAAGGGGGGGGGGTAATTTAGAGAAATACAGAATAAATATGAGCATTGTTTGGCAGGCCGAGAGCTTTGAGTATTGCTCTCGTCGCATAAATGATGTGGCGCTCCGCGGTAATGTTTGGGTTTACCCAGAAGGACTGAAATAAGCAGCGGTTGAGGAGCGAGGAGACGCGCGGTTACGCGTCGTGCTCGTTAATTGCGTGTTATTATTATCAGTCCGATGGGCTCAGTTGCCGACTCATGGCGACACTGGGAGCTTTTTATAGCGGCTCACAGGTAGCATGTGGTGACCACATGGGGCCAGACCGTGGGGGGACCGTAGACCTTACATAATCATTACAGGCCGAACATAATTACAGTGATTTGTGTCCTCCTTTTTTTTTATCCTTGTATTAAAATATTGCGAGAGGTCAGTGAGGCGCGAGCGCAGGCGCGGCCGCCGTGGCGAATGGAGTGTGGCCCCTGGGGAACGCTTGGAGCGCAGAGGACGGCGTCATGCCAAAGAAAGCCAAGTGCCGCCGTCCCGCCGGGGCCCGGCCGCGTCGTGAGAGCGAGATGACATTACCGGGCCATTTAGCTGGCAGAGGAGCAGGAAAGTGTAAGTGTTATTTACAGTCTTTGTTATTCGACGGTTGGCTAATGTCTGGACCACGGGAATGAAAACAAGCAGGTCAACGTTATGAGCCCAGGACGTCGATGCCACCCTGAGAGGCCTTTAGGTAGCGTTGGTTGACACTGAGGCGAAGATTCAGACTATGGGTCATTGGAGAATGACATAAAACACCATCATACCTGGACACTGGATGTAGGCAGTGCCAAGTCAATCAGTGACTGAGCATGTGCATTTAGGAAGAGGAGGTGCAGTAGTTACACTGAGGTGCCACTCAACCTTTGGGATAAGGTGCCATAATCCAATGGTATCAAAGTAAAACTTGGTTTTGCTCTCTGTTATACGTGTCATTCATGAATCTGGTTGGACATCATTCACACTGATATCAGCACTCTCATCCTGTACACGTTGCCGTGACCTCTGCTTTGCTAGTTGTCCTTTGGGGACACAGATAACAGACACTGATTCCCAAAGGAACACATCACAACTGCCAATGATGTCGACTAAGATGTCCTGCTACTGTTACGGCTGTGAAGGATCTCACGTCATAAATACTCTCATTGCGCATACGTTTACAATGAAAGCTGCTCTGTAGGAACCTGACTGATCACTCTGGGTTGTGTAGCTTCACACATTCAGCAAAACAGGCTACGAGAGTGAAACTGGGAAGATCTGTGTCCTGAGACAAAATGTAATAGGTTGAATGATACTTAGCAGCAATCTCTTCATTGTATGTCGGTTTAATCAGGCGTGTTTCAGTTTCACTCTTTCCACCATGTGGGTCACACAGAGGCAAACGTGCTTTTAATTTATGTGTAGGCTAAGTGTTTCAGACCTTCCACTCTGAGTGGTATTTAATACCAACACCCAACTCACTCAAAATAAGATTTTCATAAATCAAGAACTGCTAAAGTAATCAGAATGGCCACTCTCCTTTTGATTTAAGCCTGATTGATGGCTACAGACCTACAGTAAGCCCCAAAATTAATTTGACGTGGAATGAATATTGGATGTCCTTCCAAATGAAACAGAAATAGCTTTCTGAGCGTTCCAGTCTTTCGTTTGAATCTTCCTGCCCCGGACTTTTTAATCACCGTATCCTTATGTTTTTGCCCTTTTTTTTTAATGGCTATCACCTACAGAAAAGTAAAAGGCTTCCTACTCGCGTGCATCGTTTTATTGTGTCCCAGCCTTGTGTGTGACAGTGTGAGCATTTTTCCTTCCATGCGCCCCCTCTCTACGCCACTCGGCGGTGCTCATAGGCTTTCCCTTTGTGGAAATCAAATAGTCTAATCCGCGTAACTTTGGCGATGGCAGCGGACGCCGACGACACGCGGCACCGTCGCTGCAACGCTCCCGTTTGTTCCCGACGACAACGAGCGATCGCGACGGCCGCGATCCTCCGCCGGCGCGTCCGGCTGCCGCGCGCGGAGCCGCGTTTCAGCACCACGGAGCTGTCCACCGGGCGGCGGCGAGGGGACGAGGCGGCGACTCCTCGACGCGGCGAGAAGGACAAAAGCTACGAGACAGGAAATGTGATTTAAGCACGCAAATAAAACCTCAGGAGGGCGACCTCCACCCTTTCATACACACCCTACCTACGGGGGATGCTGGCTTTTACATTAGCGGACACGGGTCGGGTGTCATTTCGACAGTTTTACAGCGTATTACAATAAGAGCAGCGTGGCCGTCAGCCCCTAAGTAATAAATTTATTGTGAGTTCGTGAATATGTAGTTATTTGCTCTGAGTCGTAGCACAAAGGACCGTATTCTCTATATTTCTCTATTTATAGACCCTCTCCCCTCGGTGGAACGTACCACTCGGCGTTCGGATGAGAAAGGGGGAGGCAGAACGCGCTGGTTTGACATATGCGATTGAGAGCGGCCCTCCTTTATTCAAACCCACCCACGGTTCCGGCTGGGTTGAACCGGTCCTGTCCGTTTAAACCGAGAAGACACCCATACCGACTCCTCAATGCAAAAAAATAAAAGGGTGCCAAGAAGCTGGGACAAGGGAACGTGGGTGTAAATAGACAGTGAACGCTCTTGGTCTCTCTCTCTCTCCCTCTCACTCTCTTCTCTCTCTCCCTCCCCTTTCCTTTCTCTCTCTTTCCCTCTGTCTCTCTTTTATGAAATCAATGAACGAGTTATTGGTTAGGACATAAATATAAGGAATCAAAGCCTTCACCGGGACCAACGGCATTGCGCGCTTTTTGATATGCGTCTTCGCCAAACGCTACATGTGTTTTCACATCAATGTAAATATTGGCTTTGATAGGACGAGAGCGGAGTCAGCTCTGGCACGGCTTGGTCTCGGAACCACATTTTGACCAAGACTTCCACCAGCTTTTATTTTTTTTTATTTTTTATTTTTTGTTTGACGTGAAACGCTTCTCCACCATCGCCATCTGCAGTTGCCGTAACCGTCCCAACTCACTGGCCAGTCCGAAGATGGCAACTTTAACCAACGGGCAGGTGGACGGCACGGTGCACGGCGTCGGTGTGGTCTCCGCCAGCACGAACGGGCTCGTGAACGGATTAAGCCACAGCCACAGTCCGGCGGGCTGTCCGGCCACCATCCCCATGAAGGACCACGATGCCATCAAACTCTTCATCGGTCAGATCCCACGCAATCTGGACGAGAAAGACCTCCGGCCCCTCTTCGAGGAGTTCGGCAAGATCTACGAGCTCACTGTGCTCAAGGACCGCTTCACGGGCATGCACAAAGGTGGGTGATGCCCGCGTTCCCGCACAGAACTGTGGCTCGACTTGTTTTTGTCAGTGCGTGATTTCTGTCACGCGTCGCGTGAGAGCGAGGATCTGAAACGCGGCCGGATCTGACGGGTAGAACTGCACGATTGTTGGGAATTGTGTGCCCGTTTGAACGTCCGTCGCCGTCAGGATTAGTGGCACCACAAAAAAAAAGACCCTTCGCTCGATAGACTTGTCACCGCTTCTCAAATGCCGTGCTTCGTTGTCTCTTACTGAGCGAACACATCCGAGCGTGAGACTGTCACGAATCGAGAGTCACGACGGCACGAATTTATGTAGGGTGATATTAGGAGGAGCGGCGCTCGTGTTGGGCCAGTGTGCGCGCGAGTGTTGAGTGCTCACGCATCGAGTTCGGCGATTGTAAACGTGCCTTCATTCAGCACGGCACTAAAATCCACGCCATTAACCTCACGTTTTCACGTTGCAACAGCGGAGAAGGTTGTGTTTGATTGCCCGCAGCACCGCCTGCAACGCTCTCTCTCTCTCTCTCTCGCTCTCGCTCTCTCTGTCGCTCAGTGTGTGTGTGCGTGCGTGCGTGCGTGTGTGTGTGAAGGTGTGGGGGAAGTAGGTTATGAATAAACTGTACATTTTAACGGCCTTCAAGCTTATTTTAGCCGTTCAGGTGTTAGTAATTGGGACGATCCCATCGTGACATAACAACGAATTCCAATAACGTGCACAGCTCGTGACCTAGAACTTTTCCTGACGCCGAGTTGATCCACTCCTCTCAGTAACGATGCCAATAAATAATTATCAACTCGGCCGCTTTGTTGTAGCATTAACGACCAGCCCTGTCCAGTCGGTGAACAACGGCGCTTTAAGCCTGCATTTTATTCTCCGCTCTCAGGGGAAGGGTCGTTCCCTGCGAATCGCCGTCTAACGAGGGGTCACTAATTGATCCGCTGTACGTACGGGACGTCTCCCGGGCGACCAATGTACATTAAGAATGAGTTATCCCTTTTAGGGCACCCCTCCCCCCTTCCCTTAACCCCCCACCCCCACCCCATGGAAATGATGTGTGACACGCGCCATGTGTCAGGAAATGATTATGATACACAAATAATTCCAGAGGGTGGAAACTGTCTGTAGGCGTGGAGGGAAACCAAAGAGGGAGCGAAGGAGAGGAGAGGAGGTATCTTTTATTAATAGCCCAGCTGTAGTAGTGACTCCCTGTTGGACGGTTAATCACCAGTGTCCCCGGAACTATAGGCACGGGCTCACCAGCTGATTCTAAGAACTGTCTCCTCACTGCGATATACGGCCCTGCTTCCTGGACCGGGCCCCCGCTTTCATTAGCAAGCCCCCACTGCGCTCATATTTTAACTAGCTGGAGGCACTAGCTGCTCCCTGGCTCACCAGCTCGCCGGTGCACTGCAAGCTGCGTGGAGGCCGCCCCCCCCCCCCCCCCCCCCCCCCCCCCCCCCGCACACGCCCGACGCCGCCCGGATGCTTCCACAGACCAGTCCCAGATCAGCAGTAAGAGACGAACGAAGCGAACGGCGCACGCTGCTTTTATCGAGGACCCGACGCGCGTCAGGTAGATTAAGCGATCGCACGCCGAGAGTTTAAGACAGGAGTAAACACACTTGCAAATAAATGAATGAATATAAAAAAAGAGAGAAATGCTTAATATTTAATCCGATCGTACGATGAAAGCCGTTTAAAGTCACGGTGGCGGCTAACGCTGAACACCTTCGTTTTGTGATGCCACGGGCCCTGGCCACGCCCTCTCCTGGCGGAGGAGAGAGAGTCGCACCCAACGCACGACGGCCCTTTAAGGTGTGAAAGGCTCCAGTGGAGGGAATCTACAGAGCCGCCCACCAGAAAACTCCTATTCTATTCTTCTCCTCCAGCTTTTCTCCTCTTCATTAACTCCGCTCGCTCCCCTTTATTCTCAGCTTTCTCCCGTTCCTCCCTTTATCTTCACTTTATGTACTGGCGCTGACGCGCTGTCTGTTCGGCGATGGCGCATCATGCGCCATAATGGCCGCGCTGGTACAAAGCCTCAGCTTGAACCGAAAGATTGTAGATGATCGACTGCCACTTCCTTTCACGATTTTGTCCTACCTCTGCTTTTTCAAATAGCTCATTCTCGGCAACTGTCATCGCTAACAATGTAATGGCTCATCTGGGGACACTGTTGCATTCATTTAACTTTACCCGAAGAGACATGGCACTTTTACAAAGAAATAAGCATGGTTTTCAGCCGGATAATGCAGAGACTATTCTGCCGTGGCAGGTAATAAAAGGCCCTCATCCTGTTCTGCTGTACATCAACAAGCCTGAAGAAACAGCCTTTGCTATGGTAATACTACCTCAGAAGAAAGAGACCCCTTTTATAGCCATTGTCAGCGTGCCTGTGATACTATTGCCATAACCCTCCCTATAATGACTCCATGTATCACTAGTAATCTAGTCTTTAGGATTCTGTCCCCTTGGAACGGAGGGGTGGGGGGAGCGTGGGGGAGGAGAGCACGGGACGGGGGTCTACGGGGGCTGCGAGTGGGCGCGGGGACACCGGCGCAGGCCCACATTCTCCCAATGATTTTATTTCTCTCCCCTCTGCGACTGAGCAATGCTAATAGAGGCCATTTATAATGGTCACCGGCTGCTGCTGCTGCCGCTGCCGCCGCCGCTGCTGCCGAGCACGACGTGGCTGAGAGGCATGGCCAGCACAAAGAGCCGGCCCTCCCCCCCCCCCCCCATCGCTGGCGATGCGGCGCGGGAGGCGGGAACGCGTTCAGGGGACGGCGTAGAGGCGATTACGAGCGCTATTTATCAGGGCGCTTTCACGGAGGCCTCACGGGGACTGTGGTGATGAGGAGGAGGCGTCTATTACCTGGAGGCGGCATCTTCACCTATTGCATGTCAGTGCTGGGTTTTTAGGCAAACTTGTGACGCCCCGGTGCCTCCATTGTTTTATATGTGACGATTACATTGTGAGTAATAGACAAGGAGGTGCTCAAACTTAAAGCAGGCCATGAAACATCGCCAGCTTGAACTGATGTCTACAGTATAATGTACTTTTAGCTGTCAACAGATCTACGTCAAGTGGAGATGACACAGTTACTGTAAATAGACAGCAGCACCTTGACTGTTAACTTGCTTTATAAATCCATATCAGCACCTATTTATCTCGTAGGGGTTCATCGGGACCATGGAGCTACAGTGTAATGGCCAATAGTAATCTTGTTTAAATTTACCATGCTGCAGTTGGGTTTACGCTACAGATGGGGCCCATAATCCGTGCAGGTCATAAAGGGAGTTATGGTTCCCTCTGAACGCGCGTGGTTTTGATATTTCAGGCCTTTTATCCCAATACGTCCGAGGAGCCGAGTCAGATCGGGTCACTGAGCGGCTGCGTGTTTGGTGAAGACAGGAAGCAGCGGTGCCAGAAACATGAGCGGCTCACGCTGCGTCGCGTTGCGAGCAATTAGGTGTCACAGGTTGCCATTATAAGTGGCGTCTGCGAGCGGAAAGAGGCGAGCGGGGGAAGCCGACTTTGGCTTTGAACGCGGAGAGAAAGGCGCGCGGGCGTGTTTTTTCCGTCCTGCAGGTCTGCATTAATGCAGCACGCGTTCCGGCCGAAAAAATTTCACTCTCGTTGCATCATCCTCTCTGTGGGACCCCTCTCTCTCCTCCCCTCGCACTCGGTTTGGGAAGACAATGTGTGTGTGTGTGTGTGTGTGTGTGTGTGTGTGTGTGTGTGTGTGTGTGTGTGTGTGTGTGTGTGTGTGTTCGTGGGCTCCTCCTCTCCTCCCTGGCCCAGAATCCTCCACTCAGCTCGGCTCAGAATGCGAGCTCAGGCCCCACATTGTGTCCCGTGCTTGCGAAGCCGCGATCGATTCGAGTGTTTTGTCACGAAGAATGGCAACATGTGTCACGGGGCGGGTGTGTGTCGGGGTCCCATCGAGGAACCCTCGGCCACCGGCCGCGTTGCACCCACCAGCCCCGTCCTGGCGGAGCCCAGAACTGCCAAGCAACAAGCGGGAAACAAGAGGCGGGGCCAGCGCGGAGAATACAGTGAGCCTAATTTGTCAGGAGGCCCGTTGTCACGGCAGCGCTGCCTCCGTTGTCCATTATTATTGGAGGGGACTGTCAGACGGGGGCCGGCTGACGGTCGAGCAGGGAGCCAGTTAGTCACAGTGAGAGAGGACCGGGCCGAGCCCAAGGAGGCAGCGCCTGCAAGCATTAGCATGCTAACAGCAGGCGTGGAGCCATGAGGCCTGTCAGGGCGGCGGAGTCCACCGGCGCCGCTGACCTCAGCTGTCCTCTCATTAAAAACCCTGACCTTTACATACACGCAGAGACAGATAATGTAAATGGACGCCTGCACGCACCGCGCCAACTCCCCTCACTTCCAATTTGCTGACGCTCATTTAGAAAAATCTCCTGGAAATTTCAGCTCGGGCGCGGGGAGGGCGAAGCCGGGCGCCGGCCATCGATTGGAAGTGAAATAGTGGAGGCAACGTTTCGACGCCTCGTTTGCATCGGCTTCATGGGAAACGCCCGGCGTTAATAGTTCCGGAGCACGCGTGCACCGGCTGTCGTGCGGGGAAACGGTCCCGTCAGCAGATAGCAGCGCGTTAGCGAGCCGCGGACGGGTCCACGTGACCGGGGCCATGGCTCACTGTGGACGGCAGCGCTGACCCGTGGGGAAGTGCGGCGCTGATGATTTGTGGCGATCGCTACAGGTCAGAAAGGCTGATGTGCAGTTTTCCAATCTATAGATTAAATGGAAAAAGACATATTTTACTTCTCGCTAGTTGGACGCATTAGGAAAGCGACCCATGATTTTCCCAACTTATAAAACTAGAGCCTGGAGTTGGGTTAAAACTAAGTCTCCCCTGAAGGTTTCATCGACATTTTGGCCTTTTGTTTTTCCTAAAGGTGAACTAAACAGCGTCACTACGGCTTCTCCCCTCTTCCTTTTTAGATTTCTTTTTTGTCTTGTTTTTCTATCGCTGTGTTTATTGCCCCGTGTGCCATTCCTTCAGAGGATGAAAGGAGGAAAAAAGCCTTTTTTGACAAATCCTCCTTGGAGAGGTAAATATTTTCTGTTTTCAAGGATCTTACATCAGCTTCGTATTATTGTGCTTTGTGTTCAATTTTTAAAAAGTTGACGCTTTGGGCCCCTTCAATCTTTTAGCTGCCGTTAATACCGCTTCCACGCCACCCTGCCCCGAATACCGGTGGCTGCTCCTGCAGATGAATGCAATAGTTTTGAAACGTTGGTAAGTGTTACATCTTGTTCTTGAGTTTTGCGAGTCCCTCTTTCAATATTGGAGCTTCCTATGGGGAAATGCACCGCGTCAACGGGCTCGACTCCTGAACTCCTCCTAATGCAGTAAACCGGAGGTGATTTTGTTCATTTCACTTACACTTTCTTACATTTCTGGATCACTTGCCATTTGTAGATGCTCCATGTAAAAGGCTTAACTGCTTTTTTCTTTGTTCAGCAGTCAGAAGGTTACGGATCTCCTGTGTGTGAACTTGGTAGCTGGTGTTTTGCTGGCTGGATTAGAGCTGCCGGCTCCTTTTATCAAGCATCGCGCAGTCAGGAGGCATTATGATAGGGAATACTATAATTTCCGTGCCTAATATCTGTGTGTGTGTGTGTGTGTGTGTGTGTGTGTGTGTGTGTGTGTGTGTGTGTGTGTGTGTGTGTGTGTGTGTGTGTGTGTGTGTGTGTGTGTGTGTGTGTGTCCAGAAATCAGCCAGTCTTCGTAGAAACATCCTAACGTTTAATGCAAATGATCACGTTAGAGACCCGAACCCGAGTTGAACCCTGGGGGACGCACATGAGCGCAGGTCCAGCTGCAGCTCTCTGCTGCAGAGGCTTTCAGTGGAGAAATAGCAGCATGACACAGCAACAATTTGAAAAACAGGAGCCAAGTTAGTTACAGCGACCGGCGCGACGGCAGAAGCCCATTAATGCATGGCCAGCACGCATTAACACTTGCTATAAATTCTGCTCTCTGTGCATTTTATTTTAGTGTGATATTCACACGTTCATTTCTTCTCACTGTTCTCAATGTCAAGGTTTGTAAATCTTGTGCACACACATCCTGACAGTAAGACGCGTGCTGTTCTTTACCTTCTTAGCCCATAGATTGTTGGCTAATGATCGCTGAACTAATAATTTGGCTTTGGAGATTCATGGTTCATTGAGAGTTGAACCGATGTTTGTTCCCAACACAACTACTCCACCTAACTTGAAGTGACATATCAGAGGCTCCCTGCTGGGACGCTCCGGAGCGGGATTACATGAGCCGCGTACGTTTGTCCCAGACGGAAAGCGAGCCTGCGACCGCTGAGCGTGTCTTACCTGTCAGGCCAGACGTATATTTAGCCTTCTCTATATGCATCTCTACAAGCTCCCGCTCTCGGCCACGACTGCCAGGGTTGAGTGTCCCCGATTCAATTCGCTCTCTTCCCATCTTTCTTCATGTCTATTTCATGATCCCCCCCAATTAAAAATGTACCACGTTGACTTGTAAAGAGAAGGTGAGAATGGAGGTTAGGGCTTTTCAAAGATCCCTCTCAATTATTCAAGGCCGGGTTTGATTCAGAGAATGGAGAAGGATGATGAGCCAGGCGAAGGTTTTCATAGGAATGAATAGAAAATACAAGGCGAGATGGAGCAGCTGATTCTGATGAAACCACAAAGAAATAATTGTTCAGTATTAAATTTGACAAATGCTTCCTCTCAGAGTCAGCATTTGATGTTGCTTCTCTTCAGGAGATGTAAGTTAGTAGATAAGTCATTTCATTTGATGGTTATTAAATGCACTTACTAGGCATCGCTCTGAATGACAAAAGGCAACTGATCGACTCTGTTTTGGAAATTTGCTATCACTACTGGGTTCATACGGCTCCATTGTCATTCTGCTACATCTGTGCCGATGAGTGCGCGCCGCTATCAGATGTTACCATTCAAATCATACTGGCATCGCGTTGAGAGAGAGAGAGAGCGAGTGCATCAAGGCTTTATCCTATCCCGCTGGTTGGAGAGCAGATAGACCAAAACATATTGCTGCAGAGGGAGATGGTGCAAGAGTGCGTAAAACGACAAAAGGGCTCAAGACAGAACGAGCGAGCGAGAGAGAGAGAGAGAGAGAGAGAGAGCAGGAGGAAGAGAGGGAAGGGGAGATGTTGAAACACAGATGATGTAAGAGAATGCGTGAAAGGAGGCGAGGGAGATCCGTGGAAGAGGGTTCGGTGGGTGGGGGTGGAGGGGGGGGCTGCTCACAAAGACAGAGAGAGAATATCAAGCGGCAGAGCGATCTGAAAGAAAGACAGCGGAGATTGTAAAGAGAGAGAGAGAGAGGTGCAGACTTAAAAATGGAGGCACAGAGAGACTGTTCGATGACAGAGCGAGCGAAAGGAGCGGGCGCGAGGCTACAAAGAAAACAGCGAGCGGCGCGGAAGCGAGAGCGACGCGCAGAGAGGAGTAGAAAGAGCGAGGGAGTCCCAGAGACAGACGTCACCCTCGCCGGCCCCGGCAGATTGATGGCTTCTGGCCCGGTTCCATGCCAGGCGCTGACCCGCCGTCCTCTGCTGTAATTTATAGGCTGCGTTTTACCAGATTTAAGCGCCGCTGCGCGGCTGCCGCGGCCCGAGGAGCCACGGTGACCTTCCTGGGATCAGAGCGGAATCAGACCCCCGCAGCTCCCGTCCGCCCCGAGGGCGAAGCCAGCGGCCTCCGCGTTAGCAGGGGCCCGGGCAACAAGTTAACGGCCCGGGTGGTGCTGCGCGTCCGAAGGCCGTGATGAACGGCGCCGCGCGCTGGCAGGTCGCGAGCGGGTCCGGTTTACGTGACGCCCGCTCGGCCAGCCTGGAAACACAGGACCCCCGGCGTCGCCGGGAGCCGCAGCCCCCCCCCCCCCGTCCGGTAGCGCCTCATTTGCAGCTAGCGCGACTCCGCGTGCAAATCGCGGGTCCGAATGAACTGCAAAGGAGGCCGCGCGCGTTGGCGCTGCGGTTTCTAGCTAAGCAAATGTAGGTCTTTGCAAATGTGGAGCGTGCCCTCTGGTTGGCTAACTTGGCCGGCTAGCTGGTGGGCTCAGCTGGTTGGAGACAGAAAGCCTTCAACAAATTATTACAGATTTGCAATTTAATGGCTTCTGAGGTCTCTCCCTGCACCACACAGGTTCCCAGTGAGACAGAGCCTATTAGTTTGGTCCTTTAATCACAGAACAGGAGATGGGAATCCTGGCCAACCTATACACGCCCCGCTTGACTTGGTGTGGAATGATTTCATGGGATTTATAGATAGAGACAGAGGAGTAGATGTGTGAGCACCGGCGTGTGCGTGTGAGCATTGGTTGGTTGATAAGCTTTGCTTTTCCCCCCGAAGCAACAGCAGCATGAGTGTGTGTGTGTGTGTGTGTGTGTGTGTGTGTGTGTGTGTGTGTGTGTGTGTGTGTGTGTGTGTGTGTGTGTGTGTGTGTGTGTGTGTGTGTGTGTGTGTGTGTCAGGGTGAGAGAGAGAGAGAGAGAATAGGACACGTTCCTCTATGGATCGTTCATCAATACCGTGAGCACGCACGCAGCAGAAGCAATTAATTTGGCGTAGGCTCCACCAAAGCTAACAAAAGTCCATTCTGCAAACAACATAAACGGGAAACTACTTTCCAATGTCATTTTCCAAAAATAGTTTAATTAAAACTTGGCTTTAATTAAGTTAAAATGAAAAACATAAAAGTTTGCGATTCCCACATCTTTTCACGAGCCGCCACAGACAGCGAAGTAATTAATTTACTGTCCGTGTACTGTCTGTTTCACAAAACAATCATATTACAGGCTGATTAATATTCAGAAGCTCTGCTGGTTTAACCACTGTACCATGTGTGTCACACTTCCTGTTTCACCCCAGTGTAAAAAAAAAGTTTGTTACTTCAACTTATTTGGTTGTAATTTATTACTGTGTGAATGACTTGTCTGTTGGAGTTAAGTGGCCGTGCGTTGGTCCATTATGGATTTACAGTACAAGGCTCCTTATTACACAGGCAGAAAGAATGCATTTCAGATAATGACATAACTTGTGTGATACTATTTGCTACAGACAAACGACCGGCTTTTCACATGGTGTTTAAGCAAATCTTTTCCCATAGCTATCGTCGCCCTGATTAATGTGCCATCGATGCAAAATGTAAAGACTATCGCTCCAATCTGCCTTTCAATGTCCCAATTTGTCCAAGAGGAAGGCGCGCTTTCTAAATGAGCTGGATAAAAGAGACTGCCAAAGGGGATGAATATATATAATTATCTGTGGCTGGAACGCCAACAAAGGGACTTTGAAAATCCACTTTTTCGCGCCAAAGGCTCTATTAGTCCGACGACAACAAAATGTCGCCTCGACCCGCGGCTGGAAACACACAGGTATCTGTGACGCTATTAGAACGCGCAGCCCGAGCGCTATCTCTCCGGGATTAGGAGCTACTTAATGTGCTAATGTTAATATGCTAATGTGTTAATGTTATGTTAGTGAATTATGAGGTGAATTAAGGAACGGCTGGCTGCTGTTTTGTTGGTCCAGCTCGTTGACGCGTTGGAAAGGACGGATAACTGTGTTTACTTTGTGCGTGGAAATCCCTCCACGTCTTTCATCCGTCCTTCCTGTAGCGACTACTGGTCCATGTTAGCTTCGCAAACATCTTAATTGTGTTAAATGGAGGAAAAAGGAGGGGGGGGGATTAAAAGCCATTAATGTGTGTTGCGCGAGCGGATGCTATTCCCGGGACGGTGCTTTTGTTCACTTTGGCAAAGCAGACGGGCGAGTTTCACCTTGAAACTCAACGCACGCCGCAAACGCTGTCACTGTGTCTACCTAAAGAACGCCGCCGTCGTTCCCTCGCGCTGCGTTATACTCTGTCAGATTTGCTTTGCTCAACTGTGCACGTCTTTGTGTGATCGCCTCCCTCCATCCTTCTCACTCCCTCTCCACGTCTCTCCCATTCTTTTCTATCGCTCCCTTGCTTTTCCCTTTGTAGCACTGTTTCTCCCCATCGCTCTCTCTCTCTCTCTCTCTCTCTCTCTCTCTCTCTCTCTCTCTCTCTCTCGCTCTCTCTCGCTCTCTCTGTCTGTCTGTCTAAGCGTCAGATAAGCTCACTGGGGGAGACTTTAGAGGACTCTCCATCTGTGTATAAATAGCTCTGGATGAATTATTGAGGGACCTGGGGTTGCTAATAATCCCGCAGGACCCATCTGACAATGACACAGAAGATGGAGGGAAAACAATTACGCAGGATTTCTCCTTCAGAAGAGTGGGAATGGGGATGGGGGGGGGGGGGGTCTCAGCGGCCTCTGGGAGCCTCCTCACGGGGCCCAACATCTTGGCTAATAAACCCAATTAAGTCTCCGGAATCAATCGGAGCCCTGGGGGCGTCCTCTCTCTTCCTTCCCCGGACAGCATGCAACAACAGGAAGTGTAATGATTCATGTTCCCCCTTCCGCGTTTGGATTGTCCTCTCATTTCCATCTTCTAGGTTGGCAAGGCGGACGAGACAGGACAGGATGTCCGCCGAGGCAGGATAATAGGACAGGGAGAGGGGGAAGGAGACGAAAGGCTAGAGGAGAGGAGAGGTGCTCGGAGGAATATTAATGGGAGTGTTATCCTGTAAGTGTTTTTTTCCAGGGGGACGAGTCGCGGGACCACTCCCGCCACAGAATTAGGGCACATTGTCTTCTTACTGATCTGTGATTCATCTGTGGACGTTGACTGATCGCCGTCGCCTCGCTATCGACACACTGTGATCTTTGCATCGCTTCCTGTGTATTTAAACTGCTCTTATTGTAACTTGGATTCATGCCTGATGGCAGCTATTTATAAAACTACCAGTATGTAGATGTATATTTGCCAATGACACTAGTTCCAAACTGGCTCTGCTACTGTACACCACCACCACCCCCACCCCCCTGCGCCCCGCTACTCTCTGCTCTCATTAAAAACTGACAACATACAGTTGCAGAAATTATTGATCTCCTCTGATTGGTGAGAAGGACAAAAAGCCTTTGTTTGTGCTGATGGCAGTGCTGTTCAATGAGTTCGTGACACACGAGGCTTTGCCTTGAAAGTTCTAGAGTGTAAAAGATAAAGATTTACTACAGTCATAGCCCCAAATCAACAAAGGAAAACCGTGTCCTTGCGTGTTGCTTGTTACTGTAGATCAGCTTGTGGTGTAGTTTAAAAACGCTAGTCTCCTCATCAGGTCACATGTGCTGTATCTGATGTATTAAATGTTTAATGAGCATCTTTCCAGTCAGATACTTTGTATTGTACATGTCATACTTTGTTCAGCTAGTCCACTTCAAACCAGTCCAACTTAACTTCAATGTACACAAATGTAGAATGTGCCCGCTGACAATGTTTTAAAAAAAGCTCTGCACAATCTGCAGTGTTTAAAAAGGCTTCAGTCATAGTTAGGATTGCTTAACATTAAAAGTAAATGCTTTTCTCATTTGTCTATGCTTTCGCATAGACGCTGCATGGGCACCTAACTTTCACCTCACTAGATGCGAGAGTGACGACTTCCTGTGCTTCTACTGAACTGGACATGCAGCACATCATGAGATCCACTTATCCACCTAGGGAGCCTGACTTGGTGTGTTCTGTCTTTAAACACGAGCGCAACCCAAATCACTCAGTAGATAAAAGAGGATTTAAAGTGCTGTGTAGTCTGGTTTTAGCGTCCCATGATGGTCCAAACACAGTTTCAGGGGGTTTTCCAGTTTACTAAGTATAAAATGTAACAGAACCACTGGACGTTGGTGATGTAAACAGTCCTAGAAGCATTTGTTATCTATGTGTTGTACTGGTCAGCCTCAGTGCATTTCCCAGAGCTGCCGGACCTCTTGTACCTGTGCAAAGACTTTTGGCTCAGCTTTGGAGACGTAACACGTTTAATAATGCATTTCATGAAAGGCTAAATTTGGGTCTCCCAAAAATTTCCTGAAAAAGTGGCTGAGGTGGTGCAAAAGTGAGGTGATTCGTCTGCCTGGACGGGGGACAGCTCAGGATATTGCCTGAGAGGGTGTGTGTGTGTGTGTGTGTGTGTGTGTGTGGGGGGGGGGGGGGGGGGGGGGGGGGGGGGGTGACACTGTCCTAATGATGCATTTTCTACTCCATTTATTCAGTGTCTCTGCTCTCCAGTAAATCCTTCACATGCAACACATTAAAGCTGGCCCTTTTTCCTCCTTCGCCAATCGATTAGCACAGCTTAGAGATGGCCACTCTGGGAACCCGGCGAGGAGATGGGACTTGTTATCTTCAGGGACTCACATGTACACTCACACACAGCGGGGGGGGGGGCACACGGAGGCTTTCACGCTTCCTTGCGTGTTCCTTTGTCATTATATGGTTTTTCTCGTGGCCTGTTGTCGGTCGGAGCCTTTTGTGTGAGCGTGTGCTGGACGAGGGTGAGAGAGAAAACATTTGAGTGCATGCGTTTGCTATTAACACCTGTAATCTGTGGATTACAGCATGCATTTGAACATGGAGGTTGCTCACATTCAACTCTCATGGTCTCTTTGCCTTCTCCCATGTGTTTTGATGAGCCTGCTTTGTCTGCACAGCCGTCAGTAGTACAGTAAATACAGTACATGTGTATTTATATATATCAAACAATTCCAAGTTCTACATGTACATCCTTATGTAAAACCAAGTCAATCAGAATCTAAGCGCGTTACCTAGGATACAGCACAGAAACCTTCATTTTGTTATCAACAGCTGCAGCCTCCGCTGCTCTAAATAATTACGTCGCGCGCGCCACAGGCCGCGTTTAAAATAGTGCTGCAGAGACGCGTTGTGGCTTTGAGTTTCGCCCGTCACCGTGTTATTAACTTTTGCTCCGTGTTTTCTGGCGCCGCCGTTCCCTCCGTGGGCTCCGTCCTGCTTGTTTTATATTACAGATTCGTCTTGTTCCCCCGAAGACAGAGATCTGCATATAGCTTCCCATAAGAGAGCTCGGACGGCTATTACACTCCATTATAAATGAATTCACCTTCTCTTTTATAATGCTGCCCCTTAGTTCTGCCTCACTCCGCTGAAATAATATTATACTCCAGATCGGCATTCATTAGTCCCTGAAATAGCTTCTGAATTTTTAAGGCCTGTTTTACACAATGATTTTAAAAAAAATGAGTTTGATGTCATTTCTAAACAGCCATTTACATTTTCTATCCACTCACACACTATAGCAGCTCAGATTAAGAGCTTCAAAGTGCTTCTTTTTCACCTTTATGGAAGTTTCACAGCTACAAATTCAAGAAACGCGGAGAAAGTTGGAGCGTTCGTGGAGACCTTGGCCGTGTCCCCTAAAATAGCTTCTATCCTCTGTCTCTCTTTTCCATGGTGAGTAATGATCTGAAAGGTCAGCGGAGGTGAAGGGGACATGAGCGACTGCTGCTCACTTTATTGAATTACTCTTCCCCACGGAACCAGACGAGCTTCAGTTTGTGTCAGTATTTAACAGAGTCCGCAACTGCATCGCTTCTAATTCACTTCAATGTGAACAGGAGCGTTGGAGCTTATTCACAAAGTCAAAGCGGTTGGACATCTTCAAGACGTACATTCTTGCCCTTCAGCACCTGTTTATTTTATTCTAAGTACAGTACAATCTTCTTCAATGCATCTGTCGACTTATAGCTTTTAACTCCACATTTTGATGTGAACTGAGGAACAGTGTCCCAGTTATATCTTCACATGGGCAACTGTACAGTTCGTGAATCAGACAGTCTCTTAATATGCCACTTATTAATATTCTCCATTCGTACTGGGTGATTCTCATTTTCACCATATGACTAGAAGTCTGAGGCTTTATATACGCTATTTCTCTGAACACAAAAAGTCAAGAATTTTCCTCTTTACTTTGACCCATTTCAAATGTTATCTAAGCCTTAGTACTCGCAAAAAATCCAGTCAGAACGTTTTCGTCTTAAGGTCAATCTTTTACAAAGATGAGAAAAAACATTCTTCTGTTTATTGAGCAAAGGCTGTCCTTGGTCAGCCCTTTCAGGCGGAGATAAGTGCCAACAGAACTGAGGTAAGGGGAGACGTGGAGCTTTCTATTGACTGACTGAAATTGGACAGCTTCAAACAAAGTTTCATGCCAAAGTTTTTTCCGAGGCAGAGTTCCAGGGCTGCGAGATGTGGAGTTTCAGCAGCACCGTGCATAAAGCTCTTTAATGCTATTGACTCTTTTTAGGCTCTTACTGAGATGTTCTGAAATATTTAAATGATCACTGGGAGTTTCGCTGAGGAGAAAAAGAAGAAGAGAGAGAGAGAGAGGAAGGAACCTTTTTA
>NC_040885.2:7004262-7169262 GCF_900634795.4 Betta splendens | reverse complement strand
AACCATCTTTTTTCATCAATTTAGTCACTTTGCAGTATAAAATTTACAATACAGTACATAAAGTGCACATAGTAAAGATTTGAGTAAGAACATACGACTCTAATTAATAATTTTAACTCTTTTTTAATAAATCATTTTTAAAAAAATGATTTCTGCAACTCGCCCACCACTGATCTCGGGTTTCCAGTCTTCTGCACTGACGAACACTGGAAGCTGTGAGTTGTGTGTCAGGAGCGGAAACAAAGGAAATGAGTGTCACGAGTGCGGAGCAGCGGCCCGCGTGCGTCTCCCGCGGGACGGCGCCGACATGTAGCGCTAACACGACGAGCCCGGGGAGGACGGCGAGCTCGCCAAGCTGTCAGGAGCCGGCTCCCACTCGGCCTAATGAGAGAGAGGCTCGTTAATTAAAAACACCAACATCAGGACAAGTCGGGGTTAAAGACGTGGAGCCGGGAAGCAGGAGGCGTGTGGCTCCTATACGCAGTATGTGAACCCTGCAAGATTCACTGGAGGGGGTTGGAGCTCCATGGGTTTTAGTGGGAGGGTTTGAGTCCTTCAATAACAATAAGCCTTTTTTGTGTTGACTAAAATATCTAATAATTGTTGTTGTTCAATTATCCCCATGGATTGTTTTACTTTTACTCGTTTTGAATGACTTTATTTCAACTGAATGTTTCCGCTCTTTAGCTCAATTTTTTGCAGCGTCTTCACCAGAACAAACAACCGAAACACACCTGCGTCTCCAGAAATTGAATTGTGTCAGTGCAGCCTATTGTAGAATTGTCTTTGTAATCGTTTTATTAAACTGTCAAGCACGCGAATCATTAGCCTTGATCTGCGGATTGACAGTTTGTCAGCTCTCTGACAGTGGAGTGCGCCTCACTGTCAGCGTGGTGGTGGTGGTGTTGGTGGGGGGGTGGGGGGGGGGGGGCGAGGGAACTGCTTACACCCCCCCCCCGGCCTCCTGGTTCTCCTCGCACACTGCGTCTCCAACTTCCTTCCTCCCCCACATGTCAGCCCAGGTGCTAGCAAAACTGAGGATTGTGGGTAGCCTCGGAACATATGGAGACGGAGAAATGGAGGGAGGGGAGAGCGAGCACAGAGAGAGAGAGAGAGAGAGAAGCTGTCAGGGAAATGTCTATCCCTGTCACAGCAGCCAAAAGAGTGCGATGGACGAATGGATAACTGCTATTCCAGACTGCCAGGCGGAGAGAGCGCAGTCAGATTTGATGTGCTCCGTCGGCAGCCTGGCTCTCACGCGACACCGCGAACAAACGATCGCATGTACCAAGCCTCAATTTTGCCCCCCCCCACTCTTATTTCTTGTCTTTCTTGTTCACAGGAACGTTCCGTTTGCTTATTGTCACAAACACACACACACACTTCCCATCGCTGCAGGCTCGCCCGGTGCGTTCCTCTCCACGCGTGTGCTTGTGCGTGTTTTGACTGTTTGCCTATGATTGGTACAGCCCCCCACCCAGAACCCCCCCCCCACACACACACACACGCACACACACCCCAGACACCCCCCCAACCCTCATTCGCAGCCGCCTCCTCCTTCCCCAGTTTGCGTAACTTAATCAAATTTGTCTCTCCTGCTGTATTTCAGGCTGTGCCTTTCTCACCTACTGTGCCAGAGAGTCGGCCCTGAAAGCCCAGAATGCATTGCACGAGCAGAAGACCCTGCCAGGGGTAAGTCGCACACGAGGAACGCCGCGTCGACCCAGAGGCGAAATCCTACAGGAACACACACACACACGACACAGATGCTCGTCTTTCAAACGCAATGTCTTATATTCATCTCAAATCAAAGGAGGCTCATCATTTCTGCCATGTGCTGTTTATTACTGGCTGTGCACCAGACTGACTTCACTCTTTTAAACATCCCTCCTCTTCCTCTGCTGCTCTCTGCCTCACCCCGCCTCCCCCTCTCTTCCCTTTGACAGTCACAAACACAAACCCATAGGGAGAAACCACAGAGAGCATCGCATCATAGTCGTACTATTTATAGTCCTTCCTCCAGTACGTGTAAATGAGCGTGTGTGTGTGTGTGTGTGTGTGTGTGTGTGTGTGTGTGTGTGTGTGCGTGCGTGCGTGCGTGCGTGCGTGCGTGCGTGCGTGCGTGCGTGCGTGCGTGCGTGCGTGCGTGCGTGCGTGCGTGCGTGTGTGTGTGTGTGTGTGGGCAGGCGTGCGGCAGATAGACAGCAAAGGGATGAAAAGCAGGTGGGTGGGAGGAAAGGCTATTTGTAAATGTATGTGCACGTTTTGCATCATACACTCGACCGGCAGCAACACGAGTGTGAGTCATGAACGCACATCACGACACATCACAACAGCAAATCGTGGCGACAGATGGAAGTTACCGCTCGCATGTACAATGCAGCTGGAAGCAACTTGTTTGTATAAATGCTCCGAGTCTATTCACGCTAGAATGAGGGAGACGTATAGAGGTTCAGTTATCTGCGTGCGTGACATCATCATGAGCTTTTCAGTGATTTAATAATTACATATTTGTGTGCCTTTACCATGCGCTTCCGTTGGGTTATATTAATTCCATCCTGTGTGTGTGTGTGTGTGTGTGTGTGTGTGTGTGTGTGTGTGTGTGTGTGTCTGTGTGTGTGTGTCTGTGTGTGTGTGTGTGTGTGTGTGTGTGTGTGTGTGTGTGTGTGCGCACGTGCGTGCATGCGTGTGTGCATGTGTGTGTGTGTGTGTGCGTGTGTGCGTGTGTGTGTGTGTGTGTGTGTGTGCGTGCGTGTGTGCATGCGTGCGTGCATGCATGTGCGTGCGTGTGCATGCGTGCGTGCGTGCGTGCGTGAGTGCATGCACGTCAGGAAGTTTTGATGCGTCTCTGTCAGGCGTGGCTCAGTTTGCTCTGTTCGTTTTTAATGACGCCTCCAGGGAAGCTGACAGTCGCCGTGTTGAGCGCGCAGCCTTTGATGTGAGTGATTATGACATCACAGACGTGCAGCCGAGAAGAGCGGAGGAGTGGGGATCCGTGCTCTCGTTTTTTTTTTTTCCTCCTTTCCCAGTGGCATATTATTCAGAAAGAAAGAGGGAGGGAGCGATAGAGACAGAGGGAAAGAGGGAGAGATTAAATATTTGGCCAAAACCAGAATGCGATTTTGTGTTCTCACAAACTGTACTGACGATTGATGTTTCTGCCTTTGTTGCAATTGTTTGACACAGACCAGAAAATACAGGCACAAACAACCTTCCTGTCCTCACATCTTTAGGGTAAAGAGACTGTATATGGCCTCTCACTGTCTATAGTGATGCATTACAGCAAATAAATTAAATCTGTCACTTGCAATCAACGCACTTTTAGAAGGAGATGCTCATTATCGATGCCTTTGCCGGCGGACGACGGGCTCAGGTTTGCATGTGATCGATGGCGAGCGTTAAGTAAACAAAGGTAATGCCACAGGACAGACCTAGATGCTCAACAAACCCTGAAGCGGAGCGTTGAGGGAGGCCGACCAGGAGCCCGTCCTTTGTTGCCGGTGAAAGAAAAGCCAGCAAAACAGAATAAATGAGTTCATTAAAAACAGAGCGAGGGCTCGGCCCTGGAAGAGGCAGCGGGACGTTTTATGGTGCACCGCTGCCCCTCAACCGCGTATCTCCGGGTTGTTTTTTTTTTTTTTTTTTACCCGCCGCCTTCTCCCTGTCCTTCCATCCTTCATCAATCCGCCACTCGCAGCCCAACACAAGCAAAACCCTGCAAATGAAATCCCTTTTTCCCCCCCTTAAAGCCTCTTTCCCCTTCACTACGCGGCCTGATGCGCTTTTTATCGTCAAAGTTGCTCCACAACGCCCTTACATTTAAAAAGTTTTCTTTCGCTGCCAGGTGAGCCGAGAGAAGAGGGGATTTGGCTTCCTAGTGGAAATGCCCTGTAAGCATGGCTGTAGGCTGTTGCTGTAGCTCAGTCAAAGTACTAACGGCTGCCTTGTGTGTACGTGTGTGTTTATGTGAGCGCCTGCAGTGTCAGGAGAGACTCTGGGTAAACAAGCGACAAGCGAAAAAGTACTGATGTTAAAGCGACACTGACATTGAACTACTTGTGATGGATGGCAAATTGTTTTCACATCCCTCATTCCATTATAGCGTCGGCAAGTGCAGGTACACAGGATTATGACGATGGAGGATAAGTTGCAGATTAAATCAACTGAAAGCAGTTCTGCTGCATTAGGAGCAAGTCTTTATGTTTGAATATTAAACCGATAGGGTATAAAGGGAGGCCGCTAGACTCTGTGGAGTCTCAAGAAGACGAAGGAGGCCCTGTGTGCCGAGGGCCGGGGCCTAAGAGGCTCCAGGGCACGTTAAGCAAAAAAGAGCTAAACAAGGATTGATACCCACCCGAAAGGTCACTGCCTCTGATCCACATGAGCTTTTATTACACACTATTAATCATATTACGAGATTTTTTTTATTGTTTCCAACAGTATGCAGCCGCACAGGGTTTATTTTACAGGAACAATAAGTCTTCATTAGCGTTTATTTTAAAGCAACAGAATAGCCATGTGCAATATATATTAATATTCATTTTTGTAATAATGTTCTATAGCGTCTTGAATTTGTGGAGGGGATTTTGTTCTCATGCATGAGAGAAATATTGATGTTCAGGTGCAGTTTCAACTACAGTAAGTACAGCAGGGTTGTGTTAAATATTACAAAATTGTGTTAGGATTTTGTTTGTTGTGCTTTTTTTGGGGGCGAGTGATGGGAGTGGGGTCTAAAGCGGGGTGCGTTGAGGCCTGGACGTTCGTGCTCCACTTTCCAGTTTCCGAGTTGTACTACAGCGGGTGCTTTAAAAAGCCTATTGATTCTGGCAAAAAGTCCCTGTGAGTGGGAGAACGCGCCGCCGTGTGTGTGTGTGTGTGTGTGTGTGTGTGTGTGTGTGTGTGTGTGTGTGTGTGTGTGTGTGTGTGTGTGTGTGTGTGTGTGTGTGTGGCTCTCGCGTGCACGTGTGGGTCACAGGGTGGAGCTGCACAGCATGCGCTGGCACGAATACCCGGCAGCGAACCTTCCCTCCCGCGCACGCATGCGCACAGAGATGGAAACCGACTGTGTTCTCTCAGATGCACTGATGTCGGATGCAGGGTCTTACGCGGCGCACACAAACGCAAAGCGTGCGCCGCTTGAAACGGCGTTCGGCGGTAGGAATCGAATACAAACGCACAAAAAGGCAACGGTGAGACTCAAAACGCGCGCGCTCACACTCACAACCCTGCTCCTGTGACGGCGAGACAACGCTCACACCTCGTAAACACTTCCATTCAACAACACGATACTCTGATAGTCACAGAAAGAGAGAAAGGGGGAGAGAGAGAGAGAGAGAGAGAGAGAGAGAGAGAGAGCGAGCGAGAGAGAGAGAGAGAGAGAGAAATACGGCGTTGATTGACTCGCACTGTAATAGTGAGCCAGATGAGAAAATAGAGCACTGAGAATCAATGCGTCATTTCAGAGTGCACACACACACACACACACACACACACACACACACACACACGCACACGCACAGTTTTCGGCCCAGGGGCAAACAAACAGCAGAAAGGATGGGAAAGCAAATGAATAGCAGGAGGGAAGAAAGGAGGAATAGTTTGATCAAGGCAACTTGGAGGAAGTGGGTGGAGTGTTAAAACTGAGGTGCCTCCACCCTGACTGATTTGTGCCCCCCCCCCCCTTGTCTTAGTTGAGATAATGCCAGGGCCAAGAAATCCATGGCATTGATTGGCTCCCGCGACCCAGTTTCATGGCAGCTTTTTTTCCAATAAGTCGCCCTCATTGGTCGATAGCTGCCGGGCTCCCCAGGTGAAGTGGGTGGGTGTTTGTGGGGGTGGGGGGGGGTGCTCAGTTTTGATTTGCTCCCCCCTTAGCATGCACAAGTACGGTGCTTTGCTCCGGGTCCCAGCTTTAGATTGGTTTTGCAGTGTGCATGCCCGCGCTTCCACATGAATAATGCTGCAGGCCCTGGAGCTGAAAGCGGCCCCCCCTCTCCCGGGGCCATCACCTCATCAACCATCCTAATCACCCTTATCCCAAAGAAAACCACAGAACGCGCTCCAATTAATGCATCCACGGTCGCTGACGGACCGGTGGAGGGATGCAGAAGAAGGAGCGACGCAGCACCAATGACTAAAATATGTAAACTTTAAGAAAGTCTATGTTTTTTGTCAAACTACAGTATAGACTGTTTTACTGCTTTAGTGGTGGTCATCAGCTCAACGACAGAACAAACAGTATCCAGTGTCCAAACCAAAAATGTCCACAGTCTAAATCTGTCTGCAATTAAAATTTAAACCAGAAGCAGCATCAAAACCAATGTTTTGTAATAATACATACAGTATAAACACTTTATTACTAAAGAGACAAGTAATCTTCCTTGCTTTTGAGCTGAAGCAGCCACTTCAGACACTGACTTCAAGTCCAGCCAGTATGTTTGACCATCAGCCAGATGCTATCGTCGTCACCGGTGACCTTCCTCACTAATACTCCTGGAGCTGAATGGGAGCAAATCCCCTCAGCTCCAGAACCTTGTGGTAAGTCTAGTCTCGCAGAAATAGTGGGTGCTCCCCCAGCAGCAGATTAACGCCAGCGGGTTTGCTTTAATTGACTGATTTACTGTATGTCTTGTCAGTTTGGTCTCATGCCATCAGCGTAATCCATTCAAAGTGCAGATGAGTGAACCACATCTAAAACATCTCTGTGATGTTGGAAATACCACAGTTCTACATTTTAGTGAAAGCTTGTCTCTCGGCTTCTCCCCTTTTTAATTCTCCATGCACCGTCTTCCACCACATTTTAAGAGCAACACAATTAAAGCCTTTGATGTTGAACATATATGAATATAGTTGTAGTGTTCTCATTTCCGTATGCAGCCATTGTATTATTTTGTAAAATCTTTTTATGGGGTTTAAAACCCTTAAAGGATTGGAGCATGAATGGAGCCGTAACTGTAACAAAAATCATTACAGGCCTACACGCCATCTTTTGTCATATAAAGTCCTGAATGCGCCCATTATCATTGTGCTCTAGGCCTGATGTTACAACCTCCCGTTGCCAAGCGGAGTTTGAACAGATTGTACAAATGAGAGAGATTCATCTGTCTGCAGGCAGCACTTCACTTTAGTCCAGTAATCCACCTAATTTCACAAGTGGTGCGTGTTACCCGCTGGGCCAATAGATTGATGACCCATATGGGGAATTATGCACCTTTATGCTGTGGTATCATGTGACAGAGTATGCAAAATCGCTTTTTGATGATAATCTTATTTAAAAGGGAGACTCTGGGGTTTTGGCCAGGAATCCCTAGTGTATTTGCTTAAAAATACGCTTATTATAATTTCAAATAGCCCTTTAATGTTTTTTTGTGTTGTTTACAAAGAAAATGAAGTCCTCAGCCAGCCAGAATTGAGGAGCCCGGGCTAAAAGGCACCATTATTGGTTCTCCCTGATTCTGCCCGGCCCGTTTGAGCTCCACCAGCGGCGCCCCGACCCGTCCCCGCCCGCTTTCAGCCACCAGTTCCAGATTTAAGTATCTCCATGAGCTGGTTGTGATATTCTGTCATTGCCTGTATCTCGCAGTCATAGTTTTACCTCCTCCCGCTGCCGCCGCTGTGTCGACTCTGCCTCACTCCACAGTGGCTGCTTTGAAATATTCTGCCCGCTCAGGCCTTTTTCTGTCTGAATAGGCGCGTCCTGCTGCTGTACGTCACCTCGTCTCCCTGTGCACGTACACGTGCACTTCACGTACTGTTGTCTGGCCTTTTTATCGCAGTCTGTTTAGCTAATTTACCGCACGCGTTAAACGCACACAGAACAGATAACTACAACTATAAAATGCAATAAATCAGTCACGCCCACAGCATAATTTATCTGTTACAGTGTTGTTTCATTGATCGTTGGAGGATGTTACGGTCCACACTTTATACCTTTTCTTTCTGTCATGCATTAGTGAAGCTTAACTGCTCCGCTCCACTCCCGCGTCTCCTACACAGTCTGTGCCAGACGGGCGGAGGCTTTAAAACACCACAAAACCCTTTCATTCAGACGTTCCATAAGTTCCCCCACGGTTTACAGGGCTCCTGCAGATTTCACTGCACCACGAAGCTGTCAACACTCTGCTTTTCATAACGAAGCCTCATTAACCCTTTCCATCAATCAAAGGTTTTCCTTTTACTCGACGAAATCCTCCAAAGTGCAATAAACGTTGCTGTAACGTGTGCTGAATGTCCAGCATTTTCCTGAGTAAATGTCCACTAACCTGAACCTTATGCTTCATGATAAACTGCTGACACGTGGCCTCATCTGACAAATATGGTCCCACTGTTGTTCACCCAGAGAATTCAGCAGCACTTCTGCACAGACATGTTCATCGCTCACGTACTTACGCTCACGCTTATGTTCATCTGCTTCTCCTGCAATTCCACCCAGAAGCTAAAGGTTCACACATACTCAGAAGCGGTTTAGATGCTGAGATTTCCCGTCGCTCCGTAAAACTTCTCCTATTAAGAAATTTTCATTTTTTTACGAATAATTGGCACAAAGCGATGAGTCATGTCCTATATTTGTTTGCACGGCTGAGCCTTTGGTGGGAAATCATTCAAAATGCATGTTAGGCATCAGTGGGTTTCTGAAATAGTCCTATACAACTTTAAAACCAAAGTGCTTAAGTGTTTCAAAGTGTATGTTGCGGTTGCTCTCTGGATAACACATTGCTCTATTATCAGCATTTGAAAGTGCTATGTTGGCGTTAAGACAGATAACAAATAAATTATTTCACAATAACTTCAGAAAATAAAGAAATAAATAGGGGCCCGCTTCGAACAAGCGCTTTTATAATGAGAACAACTAAAAGAAAAATGATTGTGTCAGTTCAAAGCAAAGGACAATTACCATGCACCGCTCGTGCTGCTGTTTACTCTGTCTTCCTTCATCATGCCCACGATGGTGGAGGCTGAGGAGCATATAGGTGATTACAGCAGAGCTGCTCTAACTGGAGCAAACTGGGACTATACAGAGAATGATTAGAAGACAGGGAGACGAAGCAGGTTATAGGTAGCCATTGATTTTGTTGCTCGCATCGACTACGGCGCTGAACATTTTTAAAACCACAACCTGGTGCAGAGCCACGCTGCAATATTAATGTTGTTTTTCCACGTCTGAAAGTTGTTATAAATCAGAAACTAACAGTTTTCATAAAGGAGTTTTACTCCTCTGTAAATACTATTCTCACGCTCAACAGCAGCGTGCAGAGAAAAGACCGAAACCAATTTTACCGCGTGACCTTCGCCACCTCACCTTGAGTCAAGCTACTGGAATATATAATACAACAATTTCAATTTCTTCGTTTGGCCCCGTTTTGTACGATACGTTCGACAGAGAAGGAAGCGGCGCCCGGAAATCTCGTTGCAGCCGCGGCCGCGGCAGCTGGCGAGCCGGTGGCCGGCAGATGTGATAATGACAACGCACCAGCTGAGGCGGGATATCAGGCCGCGACTCAGGCAGCTTTTAATAATTGATGGCAGCCCAGGCCCCGGATTGGCCAGTAATTGCATTACAGGTCACTTCTCAATAGCAATTTGCGAAAGTTGTGGTGATGTGTGCCGGGTGGCGATCAATAGCCGGTGTCCGGAGATGCAGCCCCCCACCCCCCCATCATTGCCGCTCCACCCCTACCGGCTGTTCTTTCCACCTCTCTCATGCTTTCTGTCTTTCTGTTTGTACTGTATGAAGGCAAACCAAAAGTCTGGTGGGAACATTTTCCGCCAGCATTCTGTCTTTCAAAATCAAATCTAAGTGATGCTTTCACGGCGTGTGGGTAATGTGAGCGTCTGCAAGCTACTGTATATAGTTCTGAGCGGTCCAACATAGATCTGTGTTCATGTAGTTTTTGGCATTTTTTTTTGTGTTTGGAATAGGATGATTCGTCATATTTCCTGGTCTTGAGACTTAAGTTTGTCTCAATATCTCCATCTGCCTTTCTTTTTATCCCAGTTCAATACTTTTCCGTAGTTCGTTATCTGCACTTCGTATGTGCAGCCCCCAGCCGGGTGCACCCCACTATTTGAGAAACGCTGTGTTAGATAAATAAATATTTCACAATTTAAGAGCCACTTTGTGTCCCAGAAAGATGTCGTCAGTTCATCTCAGCTTAAACCTGCATGTATTAATAGACCTTTAGACATCTAGTCTGTTTGAACCAACTATTTTTTAAATTGTGTTTTTATTGTATTCTTATTATTAATGTAATGTAATATTAAATAACTGGATGGTCCCTTTAAATAACCAATATATGACACGCGTGGCTGAGACACTGTCAGTGAAAGGCAGGGTTTAAATAGAACAAGAGCCAAATTTGTGCTTCATCACAATGCGCACAACGCTTCACGTCCCGGTCCAGTACGGTCTGTGGCCCCTCCGGCTCCCGGCCGCACTCACTCTAATGGAAATTATTTACTGTTTTAACCGCAACAGACTCCCTGACACACACACACACACATACACACTTCTCCTTTTCCTTGTTCACATTGTTAATATCGCACCCGCGTTGACATGTAAACTATTGATGTGCCATCTCACTGCATCTGCTCCTCTCCCTCTTCCTCTCTCTCTCTCTCTCTCTCTCTCTCTCTCTCGCTCTCTCTTCTCTCTGTTCCACTTCCTGCTCCCGTTGCTGTTGCGCGGAGAGAAGAGTGGAAGCGACGTTAGATTTTGCATGCTCTAAATACAGCCCCTACGTGTGCGGGGCGCAGTCATCAAAGGAGAGAAGGGACAGGCAACGGTTCGGTTCCTGTGACCGACCGTGCATTAATTCTGGCAAACATCAAACACGCTCCCTCATCTGTCTCTCTGTCCGTGCTCTTCTTCTCTTTCTCCTTCACCCTGTCGTTCTCTGTAATCCTCGTTTTAGCATCATTTTGTCTGCTTTGCCTTTTTGTGTTTGGGTCATTATGCCCGGCCTGTGCTCGGCTGTCTGTTTTGATGTGTCTCACCTCACTTGCATGTGCTTGGTGGGGTGTGACAGCATTGAGAAGTCACCAAAGAGGTAAATGATGATAGGCCATCCATCATGCTTTATGGACTCTGTATGGTGCTGGCTGCACTGTGCTGTAACTCAGAACACTCTGTCCCTGCATATAACCTGGCAGGGGCGACTCTGCTGGGGAAGTGTTTATGTCTATGAGACACAGGACGAGTGTCGGCCTGACTCACCATCTTAAGTGTTTCTGTGTGTGTGTGTGTGTGTGTGTGTGCAGACGAGTGGTTGGGGGAGGAAGCAGAATCAGTGTTTGTCCACATTGCCACACGATGTGCAACAAGCCTTCATTACTGTATGACCCGATGTGCCACAGCTGGAAGCATCAGCTCCAACCAGCACATTGTGTATTATAGTGTTTGTGAGTCTCTGCATATCTGTATATAGTGAGGAGCCAAATCAACTCTTATGCAATGGGCAAACTCAATTACATTTTTGTTGCAAGCGTAATGACTTCACGAAATAATCATAGTTTTTTGAATGAATGGATCCAGTAGACCAGCACAAATTCAGGTCCAGAATCTGATCTTTGTTCAGGGTTAGGTGAAGTATTTTTAATAAAGACATGTGTGAAGTGACTATTAAATCTTTTGTATTAAGCCGCCCAATAATCTTCCTCAACAAATCGCCTGAAACCAACTATAAAAACTTTCATAATGCCATATTCATAAAAGGGTTGTACAGCAAAGTCAGATATTTAGTCGGGAAAGAAAGCTGTAATCATCAGTTCTCTAATTACAGGCCCTGAACAGATCTCTTTGCTCTACATGGCACGATTTGAGGCAATGAGACGAAGTTAAGTGGTAAATTATATAAACTATATAAAAACAAAACGAAAAGAATTTACCCCAAGGAGTAAAAGACACAGAGTTCCTGTTGAGTAGGAGGTGGAGCTGTTTCCCTCTTTAAACATACAGTACATTGTTAGTTGATGTGTTGCTACAGTAGCTACTGTACCTGCAGCTAACGTCTACACAGTCAGACAATCGGTGGTTAGGGGCGAATTGGTATAGACTACAAAAACAACAGGAACAATCAAATTTGCACAATAAACAAAAAAAAAGAAGTGGAAACTTGCTTTTGAAACGGGGGGAAACCCACAGGGTCGGGTTTTTAAAGTTTATCTGAAGCTAATGTGCAGCGTTAGCAGTCTGAGTTAGCGAAATCAAGCGGGCTTTGAAGTAAAGCCCTCCCTGTTGTTGTTTTTCTCCCTTAGTGTACGTTTGTCCCCGGAGGACACTTTCTGGTCACGTGTGGTTTTGTATCCGCGATGGACCACACTATCGGGCCTTTTAATTCACTAACTCAGGTCACCGCAGCCTCGTGTTGACTTAAAAAACGGGATTTCGTGAAGCGTAAAACTTGATCAAAACAGATGCATCATGGGAATAGTGTTGTAAGTCGGGCTGAACCTGTTTCCTAACCCGTGTACTGACATTATTTAGCCAGCAAGAAGAATTCTGACTCTGAGATTTAAAGCAGTCTAACGTATTTAAAGCCTCGCTCGTGTAGCGCCTCTTGCAGCCCTTTGTCTCCTCTCACTCCACCCTCCATTCCTTTGTCACCTTTCTACATGGAGGAACAATTGCTCCGACAGAGTTCACCCTCCCAACCCGGCCTCTTCTCCCACACTTCCGCTCCTCGCTACCACTCTCTCAGAACCAGAGGGAATCGCACTGTCTGAACCGAATGTGCCACAAACTTGTCAGATGATGTTTGTTTTCCGCACCCTCCCACCCCCACGTAACTCGTTTTTCAGGGCGCCCGTGTGTGTTTTAACACGGTCTACATATTTGACAAAGCGCTGTGACATTCACCGCGCTCGCACAGCACCGGAATGCAGCGTCATCACCGAAATGGGAATGTGTGCACGAGTGGGGGGTGGAGTATGTGTGTGTGAGGGGGGCGTCCAAAGCGATCCGCAAGGTGTGCGCGCGTGTGATAGGACGGTTTGTACGTTAAGACAGCTTGTTAGCATATTTGCGAAGACTATAAGTAAACAACCTTTCCACTGATGCTCCCTGGAAACTTTGAATAAAGCATATTTTGCTGAAAACAAAAGGCGATGAAGAGACTGAACAGCTGTGTTCTTGCCACCAAAAACTGTAAGAGAATTCCACAGAGGAACAAACTCTCTACTCGAGAAAATAAACCAGGGGCTCCGGCTCCGTTTGACTGAGGACATTATTTGCCTGCTGAATAACTAGTACTTATTAAAGACGGCCTTAGAGACGCCCCATATGTCACTTACTTTAGGGGGACCGTTACTGATTCCAGTAGATGTGGTGAAAGTGTGAAGGAATCTGAGACTTATATTCGTTCACTCCATCAACCTTTCTATCATACTTGTTCACCCGTGCGTTACTAATGCAGCTGCTCTGTAAAGCCGGATCCTAGAGGTTCAGCCAAGGGCTCTTACCTGTTCGGACACCTGGTCAATGGTGGACAAACCAAAAGGTGGGACCAATGAAGAACGGGGCACAAGAAAACTAGGGAAGATGGGCAGTTAGAAGGGTAGGTCTGTGGAGGACTACTATAACTCACCTCTGGCCATAGCGCGCTGTAAGTACACCTCTAAAACTCATCCCAAACTTTGGCAAGACGTGGCACCTGCACCAACATCCTTTATGAATGTCACACCCCGCGAGAGGAAAATGATTACGTTGCAAAGAAGACAGGGGGCAGAACGGGAGGAGGGTGTGAGAAAGAAGAAAAATCACTTTGATGGATTACGCCCCTCGTGGGACAACCTTGTAACATTTTTGGACAGGATTCTAACCCGCCCAGATTCTCTGTTACGGGGATGATTTCCCTTTTTTCTTCCATCTCCTTTTGTCATCTCAGACACAAGGTAGCTGTGACAACTGCACCAGTGGTGATAATGACACAGGCTACAGGAAATAATTACTCCCAGGAAAGGAGGCGCTGCTTGTACAACTTTTTTTTTCTGACAAGTAAAAACTTTAGAGCGACCTAGTACACAGATCGGTTGGATCTCGGATGTCGGTGGAGATCGGTTCAATTAGGGCGCCTGTGAAATTAATCAGACAAATGAATTTCCCAAGAACGGCAAAACAGAATATTTGCAACATAGAAAAGATGGCCACTGTAAATGGAGGCACGCACTAACTGCTTCTCAGTGCTAAAGGGCAAAGCATATGGAGGTAGTTAGTCAGCTGTTTGGGCTTGTAAAGTTACTCAAGGAAGCAAAGATGAGGTTGTACTTGTGGTGTATTCTCGGCTGGATGTTGGAGATGTGGTGCTTGTGCAGTTTTGTTAGCCCTTAAGCACATCTCGACCTAATTAACAATCGTGTTCCACAGCGAGGTTGTCTTTGGCAAGGATCCAGTCCAACCAGTAATTCATTTATGGAACTGCATCAACAGTGAAGGACTCAAAGGTCCGACGTGGCTCCTACAGGGGAACGTCCTGGTCCAGTCGTGCGCGGCACAACTTTGCCTTGACTGACGGCACCTACAGTAGAGTACCACCAGGAAGCGAACAGAGACAGAATTGTATCTACACGACTTTAACGCAACATGATGACGGCGACAATAGCCTCAAATACTTGCAGTGAGCAATAATAACATCACATCAACTAAAAACGCTTGCTGCCGAGCAAGTTTGCCACCGGACCTGCCGCAAGCTCGCGCTTTGCAATTCATCTAAATAACTGCATCTCAATCCAGGCACCCGTCCAAAATAATAATATAAGTCAATGTAGACTGCAGCTAATAAATGACAGTTCAGTCAGTTCAAGAGGAAAATATCTGCATCACTCAGTCACCATTAAAGCTTTTCTCTTTTTTCATGTGGGGAAGCAGTGCTGCTGTTGCCTCTTCCTTACATTCAAAGACAGCTGCTTTCCCTTTTAAGCGCCTTCGCCTCCCTCTGAGCGAATGTGTTTTTCTGCGCCTTAAGAGGGGGCTTTCTGCAGACGCCGCTCTGTTCTTCATCCGCTCAGCCTCGGCGAACGTCTCCGCCGACGTTCGCCGGTGACCTCGCAGGAAAAGCGCTGGTGATTAAAACGCCGCCCGTCACTGCCTGTGTGGGGGAAGTAAAACAGATCCGACGATGAACGCTTGGAATGGCTTTTTAATTGAAGCTCCTGCGTTCCCCACGTTCAGGTAGCGAGGCTGCTGAGGGACTGTAACGCTGAGTAATGTCTGGGTATCTACATGCACAAACTGGCCAGTGTGATCCTGGTGCGTTGACTCAGCGGGTGCTGAGTCGACACTAATGACAGAGCATTTTCTTTCTTGTTCTCCCCCTCACTGTCGCTCTCTCTCTCTCTCTTTGGAAGTTCTTTTTTATTTCGCTCCTCTTGATCTTATTACATAATTTCTTAAGGGCTGTGTTCATTAAAGTTTCAAAGTGCGTTGGGCTCCAAACTTTGCTTGCAATGAATAACGCAGGCTCTGTTAGTCTATGGCACTTCGCTGACTGTCCCCGTCGTCTCCGTGTTTTTGTTTTGCTTGCTGTTTTTCGAGTCGGATGCTGATGAGGTCACGTGGTGGATTGTTTCGCGTGAAGTGACTCAGTTGCATCACCGAGGCAACAGGGAAAACTTGCCATCGCTCGTGGAAGGAGCCGTTCTTTAGAGTCTGGATGTGGAACCTGGAAGCTGATTCCTGACGACACTGTTTCTGTTCTTCAATTAAACTGTGAGGAAGTTTCATTCGTTACAATGTCGGGGAGATGCACTGACTATGTATGTGTGCATGGTGGGGGTAAATTAGGCTCTGATTGTGTTGTTTAGTTTCATTTTTTTACGCCTTGGGCCTCAGCAGCGAATCATTTTACCCCTTAAATGGCAGAACCTGACTCATGGAATGCGATTGGTTTTAGATAATCTTACATAACGGTAAATAAAAACAAATCTTTTCAAGGAGAGGCTGATGGAGCATCCAGCTGTGAGACATTAACTGGCAAACTCGCTGAGTTTGGACAATTTCAGAAGTCTTTAAGTTCTTTTAAATTGAAATTGTAATTGTTTAGGCAATTTCTTTGAAAACTTATTTTAAGTGAGAGCTGTTACTATAATACATGATGACTGAATTCTAATGTGACTTTTGTGCATTTCAAATCATTTCCTGCAAAGAGAAACTTATCTATTTCCCTGATTCTGCCTTTCTTTGACAGCACACCTGTCATGAGGAGAGGCACGTCCTTGGAAGTTTAGTGGAACTGCCTCGCAACTGATACTTAGCTAATTAAATCCAGAGACTACGTGGCCTGTGGGCTTTTATTTTATTATTATTTCTCTTCAAACTCTTTCAGTCCTTCTCAAAACTGCGGGAGCAGTTCTGTCTAATTATGTGGCATCAGCTGTCAGCGCGTGCGGAACAGACAGACACGCATGTTTGTACTTATTAACCACTGGACGTCATCTTTGGGCAACACGGAATGTGTGTGGTGATGAATTATTGATATGATCCTGTAGATAGCGGTTGCGCTCTAATTGCATACCATCATTACCAGGTTGAAATCAGTCTCCATGTCCTCTTAAAGTGATTACACATTCATAATTGTGCTGTTATTAGCCTGGTATATTCACAACAACAAAGTCCACTAATTAGCACGGGTCTTCGGCACATTGTCACTTATTCTGCTTATTAAAGGTATTTTTTTTCATCTTAATTAAATATGCACTGTAGAAAATGTGAATTAAAAGGCCAATTAAAAGGCTGCTTCATGCAATATATACACAGATCAACAGTATGTGCCCTGAAAAGCTGATTCTATACTCTACATGCTCCCCGGAGGGTGAAGCATATAGATTTTAGTTGCTTAGTACAAAAGAACTTTTTAAACCTTACAAAGAGATTATTTTGAACTGTGCTTCGGGCATTAATCAGCTGATCAAACTCACGCCCTGCTGAACTCATGGCTTTACGTTAACATCAGCACACCCAGCAGGACGGGAGTCTGTTGGCTATTATTTTCATATATTCCCTCGCTCTTTTCTGCATTGGATCTCCCGGTTTATTCTTAAGACGTCCTCCTCTTCAGCCCTGCACCTCCGTCTATCTCCATCTCCCTCGTCTGGCTCGCTAGCCACCCACCTTTCGACCTCCCCCGCCATATCTCAACCCCCCCCCCCCACCCCCACCCACACACACACACACACGCACACTCCATCACCTGCTTCTTATCTGTGTCTCTCTCTCTGCATTTGCATCAGCCTCACTTTTCTCACTCTCAAACTCTTTGCCAACACAAACTCGCCCCCCCCCACCCTCTCCTTCCACTCTGTGTGAATCTCTCTCTGCATCCCTCTGAGGCAAGTTTAATTAAGCGTAGGGCTATGTGTCAGAAAGAGGGAGAGAAGGGGAGAGAACTAATGCTATCTAGAGCACCCGACTAGACGAGGCAGGGTCTCCTCCTCCTCCTCTTCCTCTTCTCCTCCTATTTTGTCTTCTCCACCTCTGCCTCCCCCTCTCCTTTTGGCCCGGGCCAGCCATAATTACCCTGCTCATTAGCAGAGGGAAGAGGTGGGGGGTGAGGGGGAGTCATCAGGGGAGCAAGGGAGGACAAGAGGAGAGAAACAAAGGAACAGGAGAGAATAGGTGAGAAGACAGGAGGAACGCGTAAGATCGTCCTTTAGGTCCATGAAATCACTGATAACTTCATCTCTGTGCAGAAACTTTCCTCGACCTTTGGGGGGAATGCTTCAATTTAAGGTTGCTTCAGGTATTTTGCATGTTTACAGACCAGAAGCCTGGATCCTGTGGGTTTACAGACTCTACAGGCTCTGAGAGCAGGTTCACCTGACCGCATGTTGGGACCTATTTGACTCAAGCAGACAACGCTTCCTGACTTTCTTCTTCTCTCCTTTTACCCATTAGCGAACGCCTGATTGCTTGTCGGCCTCGGCTCCCTGTTCACCTCCCTCTGCTCTGCATACCTCAGCTCTCCTCCTGTGCTCTTTCAATTCAGTCTTAGAGGAATGGCAAAGTCAAATTAAATTCAGCTCATGTCAGTTCTCAATCCTCTGCAGAGGCAAACAGAGTTTATTTCATCACTTGGTTTGTGCACCGAGTTTTTCTTATTCCTCAGCTACACTTTCTTTGACCTCTTCAGTGCGGGGGCACTTTTGAACAACGTGTATTTGCTTTCTAAGAAGCCTTATCCATTTATGAAGATATTATTCTTCACGCTCTCATTACAAATAATAACTGCTAACTGTGTCTTTGTATGGTAACCTGGGCTTCTAAATATAATCATACATTGGGCTCAGAAGATGAACCTAAATTATTTTAACAAAGTAAACAGACAGCATAGGTTGCAATTTATTATTCCAGCTCTTCAGTAATAATTAATATACCATGTATAGTGTGGTTTTTCCTGTCCATTATACTCAGTACTCAGAATTAGAGGTGACAGGATACATACACTATATATTATTTATGTGATGCCATCAATAGAACCCAAACAATGTTTTTTTTCCTCCTGACAGGACAGAAGCACCCAACAGATTAATCCAGTGATATGTGTCATAGCTGTCAACACACAGCGGAAAATGTGGCATTAATGACTAGAGGCAAATCCTTCTGTATCAACAAGCTACAAGGCTCCAGCGCTAAGCAGATCTATCAAACCATATCTGCCTCCTACAGTAATGACCAGGTGGAGGTTTGGGAGACAGACATGCACTGAGATGCTGATGACTTCACATGACTACATCTAAAACAAGGTGGAAACGGCTCAGGCCGTTTATCAGTCAACAGACCGGCGCTTAGCCTTTGAACGCAACATGAAAAGTTCTCTGATAGTTGAGCTTCAGCTGCGTGAGCCGAGCAGAAGCGACTGTTTCTCATCAGCGCTGTGACCCTGTGTGGGCACGTTACACAGTGCTAATGTGTGTGTGAGACAGAACGATGGCAATTCATGAGGAGTTTTTTCTGATCATCGCTTTTAAAATCGCTGAGTGGCAAGAAGTAGCAGTAGCAAAAACATCGCAGTGTACAGGACTTAACAGGATTAGTTGTATCGTGGGGCTGTGGGCGATTAACCTCTCCCCTCCAGGTTTTCTGTAGCGAGGGCAAAGTGGGCGTCCCTCAGCAAAGACAACCCTGCGTTGCGGCGCTCTGAGCCGCGGTGCTTTTAATTAGAGGAGTTCGGCCGTGGTCTACACGGTCACATGCTCTCATTTGTAATCTGAGCGAGTTGGCCGAGGCGGAGGAGCCCACGTCCACACAGACTCTTTGACCCCTGTGACTGGGCAGATTTGGCCGGGCGTTACGTCGCTACAGTGGAAAACCTGAAAGATTAGACAAAACGTAACATATCGGTAAAAATGGGCCGCATCAGTGTCGAACACCATGGTTCTGATTATTCCTAATCTCATTTTTAGCAACCGAAGCGTGACGCGAGCCATTTAACCGTTTAAAACAAATGACTGCTCTCGCTGTGAGCTCTGCAAAGTCACACGTGGAGTGCAGGCGGTATCAGGTCCTGGGCTTCCCATCTGGGGCGGGCGGCGCGCTTTCACCATGTCGACCACCTCTGCCTTGATCTGATTAGACTCCGGTCCTCTTCGGGTTCGTAATTGCATTTGGCTGATGCTGTCTATTTAAGAATAGAACGGCCTCAGTCCCCGCGGCCTTTCGCTTCCCGATTTCCCAACAGCCTCTAGAGGGAGCAGACTAGCATCGGCTCTGGGATGAGGAGTTGTCATGACGACGGGGAGGCAACTGGTGAAGAGATGTTGGAAATGCGTGCGGTAGTAGTGCTGTCTCCCTGTGACGTTGCACTTCTTCTCCTACTGGATTTCTTCTCTACGGGAAAACGAAGGGCTGCCGAACAGGAGACTCCTATTTCATTCTGTCCATAATTTATGGAGGGAGCAGCTTTGGAAGGGGACATTAGGAAAACATGGCGGGATGCTTGTCATAAGCATCCCTCTTGAGTCCTAAGCAACTGGAGGGTGTTCAAATCAATACCGACACGTGTTTCTGTTAGACACGCAGCGCACTTGATGACATTTCACCATCTCACTGTAAGCATTTGCAGATCCGCTCCTATTATGCATCGCCGTGTCTGTGATTCTTGAGTCCCAATGTGCAGCGCAGGTCCTGAAACATCCCTGCTACGCGTGGTCGCGCGCTGACCTCCCCCTCTTCATGCTTCGCTGGCACGGGACAGCGGCGTTCCTCTACCCGGGGAGCTGCACCAGCTGGGAGGCAGTATATCATAAAGCACAGCCTGCCCGCTAATCGCAAACTACGGCCGGCCTCTCCTCCAATCAGCTCCCGATCCGGAGGGGAAGAATGCTAGCTCCTGCCAAGTCCCCACCACCACCTGCTACAAGGCGCTTATAAATCGGCATCCTCGCAGATAGGTCAAGGTTTTGATGTGGTCATGACCCCGGTTCATAAATCTGAATGATGTAGGGGCCTTGGTTAAAAGGCTCCCGGTTCCACTCTCACATGGGACATCCCTCCCCAGCTCTCGCTCCTTCTCTGACTCCCTCTCATCTTCCATCTCTCCGAAGCTCATGTCCCTTTTTCAGTCCCCGCTGCAGTCTCTCCAGTCCCCAGAGCCGTTATAACAGGCAGCGAGAGAGAGAGGGAGGAGAGAGAGAGAGAGAGAGAGAAAGAGGGAGGAGAGAGAGGGGGTGAAACAGGCAATCGATAAATCAATATGTTTTGCGCCACTAAGCTAGGGTAAGCTCACTCTCTCAAAGCTGCGTGTGCATGAACGCACACAAACACACATTTCCTTCAACAAACACACACACACACACACACACACACACACACACACACACACACACACACACACACACACACACACACACAGGACAGAATGTCCCTTGCCAAAAGACATTTTGTTGTTTTAGGGACTTTCTTTTTTCTCATTCTATTTCCTGTTTTGGATCATTAAGTCATTGATTTTTGTTTCAACGGGTAAGTGGTGCTGGGGACCCCCTGGGAGCCGGGCTGAAAACCTCAACAGAGTGGCCCCAGCAGGAGTTTCTCTAGTTGTGACAGGTTGCTCCCGGGGGCCAGAGGGCCCTCTTAACTCCGCAGGGGTGAAACTATCGCTGGAATCAGTCCTTCCGCCGCTCCTCCACAGGCGTGTTCACTTGCACATCCATGGATTTCCTCTCTCCTCAAATGCCTTTGCCGCCACTCGAAGTACAAACTTGTGCATTTAGTTATAGATTGGGATCCTGGTCCTCGCGGAAATTCTTGGGAGCCCACAAATGGTCAGTTCTCTTCATGGATTTTAACGGATGCAAAAAGTTGGTCCGAGCAGCTGCTTTCGGATCACTACGTCCAATATTTTTAGGTCCGTGGGGGTGGAGAGGGGAGAGGAGGGAGCTGCAGAGATCCAGTAGCAAGAGTGGAAGAGCAGATTCAGCTGGCCAACAGCCAGGGAGATATTACAGTCAGATATATAGTAACACAGATGGATGTACTCAGCCTAAAGAGGCTGACATATTGGCCAGCGCTGTCATAAGAATGACATAATACCCACCCTGACAGGTAATGAAAATAAAGGCCGCTCCACCACAGAGTTGCATAAGTGCTTTAACTTTAGCTCATACAGCATAAAACATTACCCCTGACATATGGGATGTCCCGGGGGAAGTTTCGAAGTGGCTGGATGTTAAAGGTGGAGGTCTGACAATTGGAAGCGGTACCGTAGCGGCTGCGGGTGTAATTCTTGGTTTGAGCACTCGCCAGCGACTGGTTCCCAGCGTACCAGGTGTCAGCCTGCGCTTCGCTCATTCATGAAGCCGTATCTGACTTTAAAACTGTATTCGATCACCATCGCATCGCTTCGACCGCACGCGTCTTGGTGCCACATGCGCTGCGAAGGGTGATTGCTGCGCGAGTGGAGGCAAACGTGAGAAGCAGCGGCGCTCCTGGCACCGTTCCTGCATCGGAGCATCAGGATGAAATGAACACCCAGGGAGCGTGGCAGCGAGAGCGCGGGCTGCCCTGCTCAGAGGCACAAGGCAGAAAGCACAGCCCGGCTAGTGTCCGTCCACAGCAGGGTCTCGCTGCATTAAAATACATTACTGGATTTAGACCAAAGTCAGTCTTTGCATCTTATTTTCTCAGCATCAAGTTGCCCAGATGTTTTTCTTCTCCAATAGTGATAAAAGGCGGCTTTTCTTTTTGGAGGTCGCTGCTCCTTCACCTCCTCGCGCCTTTGAAGACTGTGGGAGCCTTTTCCCTCGCTTTGGTCAGAAATCCATCAGCGCCGAACTGTGCAGAACTCAGCGAGGCTCTTAACGAGAAGCAACCTGTTAAGCTGTTGACAACATAGTGCATGAGACAGCGCTGGTTCAGGTCCTCTGTGGGTGGAGGTGACACAGCTTTTGTCCTTAGAGCCCATAAGAGTCCAAAAACTCGATTATTTTGTTACTTTTGGTCATTTTTCTTTATTAAAATAAAATAATATTATTTATTATTGCTGTGTTTTGTGTGTTTTGTGTGTTTTGAATCAACTCAACACAAGGAAGGAAAAGTAATAATTAAAAATAGTCAAAAATAAAATATATAAAGCAGACTATAGTATAAAAGTCAAGTCTTGCTGTCAGCGCCTTCTTTTATTTTCCTCTACTTTATTCACGTCCTCTCTGCCGTGTCTCCGCCGCTCGCTTTGATCGAAGTGAAGCAGCTGGAGATACTTTACAGGTGCAATTTGAAGGAACTTTTCCTCCATTAATAATGAAATCGTATTCCCCTCCCCTCCCTCCCCTCCCCTGGAATGAACCTGCTGCTGCGCCGTTGCCGCCACTTGGAACTCGCTCTCGCACTTGGTTTCTCCACTCGCCTCCTCCTGTCCTCAGGTGAACCTTGGCTTTGACGGAGGCGCGCTGACGAAACGCGGGGAGGAAGGCGCCTGTTGTTGAATACAGTCATGTGAAAAGATGCGGAGGAAATCTTTTGTGTTTTGCAAAAGATCAGTGCTTGTTGCAGCGTTACATCATTTCCATGGTCAGCGTTTAATCCTCCTTAATGGGAGTGAGAGCGGAGCAGGAACAGAGTCATGAAGGCAGAGATGAGAGACGGGCTGACGTTTGGACCGCCGTGTCCCGGGTTTTGGACAAAGGAGGAGCGGGCTCAGAGGAGGCGCGTGCGTGCGTGCGTGCGTGCTGTACGTACGGTGCGCTGCATTCAAACATCCATGCTTTCATGTGCGTTTCTGCATTCAGTCACGTGCGCGTGCATATTTTTGATTCTCAAGTGTGTGGGAGTGAGAGAACATTCACATCGCCCACCTGGGCTCTAGCTGGGAGGCAGCAGAGCCGTCTTACTGAAAAACTCCCTGTTGTTTCTTTGGCGGAGCCTAACAGGCACTTTTTACTGTTTCACTTCCTTCTTCCTCCTCCTCCTCCTCCTCCTCCTCTCTTCACTCCTCTCTTTCTCTCTTTTCCCTCAATCTGCTCTGCTCCTCTGTTGCTGACACTCATCGCTTTCCCTCTCCGTTCTCTCTTCCTGCCTTTTCTATATTTAATCAGCCTGGGAGTGTGGAATTGGTGATTATCCGATGGGAATATGCAACTGAGGAAAGCAGTGTGTGTGTGTGTGTGTGTGTGTGTGTGTGTGTGTGTGTGTGTGTGTGTGTGTGTGTGTGTGTGTGTGTGAGAGGAAAGGAGGAGACGCTGATCCTGCGTCTGTCTCGATCCATCACTTCATGGAGCAACGGGCTTCAGATGGACATTACAGATGTGCTCCCTCTCACATCTGGCATGACACTTAGTTTTCACCTATCCTACACTATATTCTGTATTAGCACTGCTAATTATTATATATGATATGATATATATTTTAAGGTTTTAAGGTTTGCAGAGGCTCCAGGAAGACACCGTTGGGTCAAACGGCCTATGACTAATGCTGTCACATTGTGAAGATGGAAAGAAAGAACCAAATCCTTTTCATTACAAAATCTACCCAAACTTCTAAAGAGCTGCTTCATGATTTTAAAATGTGGTACTGGGTTGTGGATACTCGTTAGAAGTCAAAGCCACCCCCACACCGAGCTGGCAGGCGGTAAAACTCTCTGCTCACGCTGGAGTTACTGAACATAATTAAAAAAAAATTAAACATGCAAACAGCATCAAACATCTGGTGAAGAGTTGCCTCTGGTTGTGCAGGATTTTTGTACATTTCGATTGGTTATGTAGCCGTCACCCCCCCCCCCCCACACACACACACACACACACACACACACACACACACACACAGTATCTGTGTGGTGACGCAGCTCCCACCAGCAGACGCTTGGTTACACTTTGCATAATGACAGGAAATATCGACAAATCTGAGCGAATCAACGGAAGGTTTCTGAAATCGAGGCACCGGCGCTTCTAGAGCTCAAGGATCAGGAAGAGGAAAACGACAGGTAGAGGTTATTGGGAGGGTTAGGAACCATTTCTGTGGCGCCGGCGTCCTGCAGTGATCACTAGTTGACACTGGCAGTTTCTTCAAAGGATCAGCACAGTCATTTTCTATAATTCCTTCCAATTTCCAACAATTGCCGTCCTTATCTGTTCTTAAAGTTGCTGCAAAGGGTCAGGACGACCATCGATTCTTACTTCAGGGCTCTAAAAGTGATGCTCTGTGAGATCCTTTCATCCAGCGCCCTTTGCTTTAAGGACGCCGCTGCAACACACAACGCATGGAAGAATAATGGCAACTTATTAGCCCTCAAATAATGAGCCGCAACCGCCTCAGCTCTCCTCCATCTTCATGTTAAAACCCAAGAGGTGTCTTCCCTCATCGTCGAATGTGACTGTCTGTCGCATTTCCTCTCTCCGAGTGCATTCGTAGCCCATTTACCCCCATGCTGCCGTTTGTATCTATATTTACATTTGCATATGCTGTAAGGTACATTTCATATGCACGGGCCTTTCAAGTCAGCTCTCACTCTCGTCTCCTCATGCGCGCACGCAGTACAGTACAGCAGGTTATGAATACCCCCACGGTAATTATGGGAAGCCCACTCACCGTCTCTGCAGCTCAGCGACGGCTGGAGACGAGCACAAAAGTTGCAGGAGGACGGGAGTGAAAGCAATCTGCCTGGTTCAGACTATGACAGCTTTTCAACTTGTTTTTCCTTTTTTTTTTTTTTTTTTTTTTTTTTATTCATTAGATAAGTGAAAAGCAAAAACCCAGTGATGGCACGCCAGTACCAGCCATGATTTATGTTCACCTCTGGAAATAGAAAAGTAGAATTTATGGCTTTCTCGTCCGGCCTAATCTTCACTATATGCTGCAAAGCCAGGCAATGCAGTAATCTTAGAGAGAGAGAGAGAGAGAGAGAGAGAGAGAGAGAGAGAGAGAGAGGCTGAAAATTGTCCTATACACTTTTTCTAGTTAGCTTTTTTTGCCTCTCTTCCTCTCACTTACTAACCAACTCTATCACATTTTGTCCTTGTCGTTTTTTTGTTTCTTCTTCTGCCTTTCCGTTCCTGCGAGCTTAGACAAACACACACACACACACACACACACACACACACACACACACACACACACACACACACACACACACACACACGCGCGCTTGTTGTAGGTGCGCACGCGAGGCTCGAATGCTTCTAATCACACGCATGCAGGTGCACTGAACCCACACACACTCACACGCACACACACACACACACTGTGCAGCCCCTCAGCGACACCTTCACTTCTCTCACACCAATTTTCTCACACTTTCTCATTCTCCGTGTCTTCTCCTCTTACTTTCTCTCGCTGCCTCACTCCGCACCTCCGCCCTCACCCGCCTCCACATATAGATCCTTTCTTTTTATAGTCAAAGCTTATAGTCCCCATGGCAACATCAGAGTTGTTGATTGCCAAGGTGCTGTATGTCTAATTATGTAACTATCACAAGGGGTTGTGTTGTTTGTGCGATCGTGTGTGTGTGTGTGTGTGTGCTCCGGAACCTATTTTTTCTCACCCCGGCCCTATCCTCCATTAGCAGAGCCTCTTTTTGCGATGAATCAAGCTGCGGTGTGATAATCGATCCGTGTTCAGGGCTTAGAAAAGATTTTCAGAGTCAGGCGTGATGTTTGTGCGAAGCAACAAACACAAACGTTTGTTTGCACGTGTTAAAAATGTGAGTATGTCCCATGCACCGTAGACACGAATTAATGATGGCGCATCCGCCGCGCGCGCATCTCATTTGCACACGAGGCTCAGATGTGGGAGAGTGCAATTTACACAGCGCGGCGCATATAAGTGCGTGTCACAGGCTGCAGTGTGAGGCTCTAACGGTTTTTGGCAGGCCAAAATCGTTCGGGGCTGCGGATGATGTGCTTTTTCCATCCAGTTCCGGTGCGACAATAGAATCCGTAACCGTCCATTCCCATTAAAGCGTTCGCAGGAAGCGTAAACCCTGTCTACTCTCATTCCACATGGATTCCTATACAGGTGGAGCGGTGAAAGGATGGACGGGAGCGCTTAAAGCGTTAACTTGCTGTGGGAGAGAATAGTTTTTACACTGGCGTCTTCTCCTCCGCCGCTCGCAGGAGGCAAGAAAACGAGGGAAAATAATAAGATGTGGAATAAGAATAGAAAGGAAAACAGAGAGAGAGCTCCATTTGCATTTTAACCTCTCATTCAAAACTGCTCAAACGCCGTCCCACTAATGCGAGCGTTCAGGCGGCTTGCCAGCGAACGAAGGAGAAAACACTGGGAGATAAAAAAAAAAAAAGAGGTGGGCTGGTGTGAAATGGATCAAACAATGGATGTGAGAAAAGCGCTGCTGTTCTCAACCAACTGCAGGCAAAAGAGAAAAGGAGTGGAGGAGGAGGAGTGGGGGTGTGTGATAACTTGCAGCTTTTAAAATGTCTGTGTTTTGTAACTAGCTTTTTGACAACAGGTCTTCAGAAAGTTGGAGAAGGTACTTCCAGAGCTAGTTAGTGATGGGGGGGGGGGGGGGGGGGGCCTTCTTGTCTCAAGGTTAACTCTGAATTGGACGATGCAGTCCGTCCTGTTTGTGTTTCGGTCACTGATAGAGAGCCATCTGCAGCCTCTGCAGCTTCTAGCAGCTGCAGAGCAACATCCAAGTAAAGCGCAGCTTGTGCCAATCCATAATTTATCCGGATGACTTTTTTTTATTTTTTCATCTTCGTATTTAGAGAACGTTATGCCTGTCCACACAACCTGACTGCAGCCTGCCACTCAATCCCAGCTCAAACACGGGGCCGGGGCGTCCTGTTGTCAGAAAACACAGTGCTCATCCTTGATCTGACGGGAAACTGATTGCCCATCGCTGTTTGTCTTGTACAGATGAGGAGGGATAAAGGGGGGGGGGGGGGGGGGTGCAGCGAAAGAGAAGAGACGGCGGTGTTGTGCTTCATAGCCCCCTTTTATTTATTTTTTTTTCCCCATCACACACAAACATTGATCTCTACACAATATGTTCCGCTCCAACATCAAACGAGAGGTTCAGTGTTCGGCCATGAGTCAGGATGAAGAACAACAGGGGAAGGAAAGAGTGAGATGTGCAGACGTCGGAGATGAAACCTGGTGGAAATCAAAAGTAAGACCCAACAAATCACCAACTTTAACTCCTTAATCAACACCTTCACACACCTAAAAGTTCCAGTCAAACACTTTCTACCTCCGTCTTAAATGCGGGTCATCGCCGCAGCGCGTCAACAGCACAGGATTAAATAGGCTTCAAAGCTAATGAAGTAAAAAGCTTTTCCACCATCTTAATTTAGTTGTCACTGAAATAGGAACATATTTTTAACTGCACCTCATGTCTTATTCAGTGCCGCTGAATAGGACATGAGCTAGCATGTCGGCAGCAAATTAGAAATTCCCACCCTTAATGTTATACACTACAACAACGTCACCCGCTCCGTCCGCAGCGCCAGCCGCCGCTCGTACAAACATTCGCTCTCGCCGCTTGTGGAAGAAGACGCGGAGCGGTGGCGCCGTTTGACTGCGTGCGTGACCCGGATTCCGCTTCCGTCGCCACCGGGGGAAACGCCGAAATACGCTCCCGTGGCGTAAAATACTCATTCTCTGGCTCCGGAGGGCGGCGAAAGTCAATAAAAGTGGAATTTTACATGTTCTGCAGCAGCTCTGATGGAAATGCGGCGACCGTTCCACGAGAGTGTGAAGTTTCGGCGAATTAATGTCCAATCGATAGTTTTAAAATAGATTGTCCTCCTTGCGACCAGTGGTGAAATCTATTACCAGCCTCCTAAATGTTTTTCTTCCACCAGCTGATGTTGTCAGTGTTTTTTTTCTCCTCCTCCCTTCGTACAAGGGCCCAATTTCCCAAAAGCATTTCAGGGGTTAGCACCATATTTGTTCGGCTAATGTTGCCATTGGCACGTTTCCATCCCAAGATGAGTGTTGCGCATGCTGAGATGCTTTGGAAGGCGGATGCAGGTCAAGTGCCAGTGGTTCATTTGACTGGATGAATACAGGCATTTGGTTCCACTTACGCCCCGTGGTACCGCTCCTGCGCAGGATCTCCACGTCTGGGGCGGCGCCCTCTCTCCGACGGGCGCTACGAAACATCTGCGGGTACGAAATGGAAACAAATGATGAGGAGGGAACGCGAGGGGGGGGAGAAAAGGGCCGTCGGCAGCAGAATGTGAGACAGAGCAGGTTTTGACAATAGGACGGCAGGAATAATATGAAGGCAGCCTCCCTTGCTTTCCTGGGAGAGTTTCATGGAGTGCTTTCTCACTGTGATAATGAAATGACCTGGCCTGCACCGCTCCACTCCCTCCCTCCCCCCCTCTCTCTCTCTGAAAAACACATCTGCCAGACAAGGGTGAAAATGAGAAAATTCCACCTCCTCTCCTGAGTTTCTTAAAGCACACTTTCAATATTCTTCGGCGGTCGTTGGCGCGTGTGCCGCACGTTCGCCCACATCCCACTGTACAGCAGGGCCCGAGCCGCGTTTGACGTAACAGGGCGCAACGGAGCGACGCGGCAGGAGCCGAGTCGACTCGTCATCGTAACGTCGTTTCCGTAACTGGGTTTTGGCGGCCGGCGCCCGCTGAAATCGATGCAGTAAGCGGCGGAACTCGGATCAAGGATTTCAATTTGGTGCCCGTTTCTGTGTGAGATCTAATAACGCAAACTACGGCTCGGCGGCGTTCGGAGCTCATCTAGCCGGCCTCGCTAGACTTCCAGGACATAGACGGAGCCGGAAGAATGACTCACTGGTTCGGTACAGCACAGGCTGCATGCAGACCATGTATTCCCTCAGCTTCTAGTTAGCAGGGAATCTATGGCAGCACTGAGGCAGAGCACTGTCATTGAGTTACATAATCAACAGAGGAGTGTAGTGTGTGTGTGTGTGTGTGTGTGTGTGTGTGTGTGTGTGTGTGTGTGTGTGTGTGTGTGTGTGTGTGTGTGTGTGTGTGTGTGTGTGTCGCAGTTCTTTTTGAGCTGTCGATTATGTGCTACACCAAGGCCACTCTGACACAAGGCTGCTGAGGTGGACTTTCAGCAACAATGGAGCTTAGTTTGTGTGTGTGTGTGTGTGTGTGTGCAATCACTAGTGTTTTAAAGGAATATGCATGGATGAATAGGCAGCCACATTTACAAGGCTGGGAGGAAAAAAGAAAGGTATTAGTCGTGCATGCTGAGAGATGAGCCAATTTACTGCACATGTTGAGTCACAAGGAGGCATTTACATATCTATTGTGTGTGTATGTGCTTATTTGTATCCCATTGTATTATGTCACGCATGCTTGGACGCGCAGGCCTATTTGTGATTCTGCGCGCCGGCTCGCGTGAGCCTCGCGTATTTCCATACGTGCCGCATGTGCACGTCGTTTGTGTGGGCGTTTTCTGCGTTTTCACGTCGGCTCAGGCCAAAAGAAGCTTGTTGCGTTTTGGTGCTTGCGCTGCTCAATGCTGCCATCTGGCTTCGGCCGCCGCCCCCCCACACGTCCTCTGGGAGCCATCGCAGCTAGTGAGTTTCTGGTTTTAACAACAGTTTTGGGATGGGCCGTGCTGTGGGCGGCTGCTAACCCACCTTACCACGAGCACAATGATAAAACTGACCTTGAAGCAGCTCACGGGCCTGAAACTGCACTCAGCTCTCACTGACAAAAGCAAATAATTGTCTAAGCACTTCAAATTATTTTAAACTGCATGACTTGATTCGTGAGACAAGTCATGCGACATGAGACATTTTAATAAAATGTGTTTTTGCTACATTATTAGTATTTGATTCTGAATAACAGTCACGCTCCGATGGGACGACAGCCATTTCCACACGGTCCCTAACGTCCCAGCGCTGCGTAACGTTAAGATAAGACGCACGGAGCACGACCTCAGAGCGCCGGCACCACTGTATAGCATGCAGGGTAACACTCACGCTTGCATATAAAAGTGGTGGAGGTGGAACACAATTAGGTCAGAGTGAGGCCAGGCCATTTGTATGGGTCATGGTAAAAGTGCTCATATGTATGCGGGCTTATAGGACCCCTGGGAGCACTGAGCTGACCTTGTCCCATGCGCTGATCTATGTCCTCATCTCCCCCTGTGCCCTCTTTTCCTCGATCCTCCCCCTCACTCTCCCCCCGTCACTCTTTCAACCCTCCTCCCTTGTTATGTTGCCGTCTTTAATTAGTCGATTCTTATTTTCGCACCCTCCTCTTACGACGGCTCTTTTTACTCCTTCATGCTCACTTTTAACTCCCTTCATTCAATCCTGCATTTTCCCCATTTCGGTCCTCTCTCCAGATCAGCAACCAGTCTGCTAAATAATACATTGAGGCGCATTAACAACATTAGTCGGCTTCCGCTGGCTGACAAACAGAGGGAGGAGACGGGAGCGGGCAGCGAGCGGCCGACTCCATTTTAAATGAGTGTTACGGAGAGCGATGCGATTTAATATTGGCGGCGGAAACGCGCCAGAAGACGGGTGAAGGTCCGAGCGTTAATTGTGTTTGCAGCGCGACACCCGTGGCCTCGCGCGCGGCTACAAGGCTCCCGCCTCTCGACGCGTTGCACCCAAAGCTGGCGGCTTCATTAAGACGACGCCCGGATCAGCAGAGTCCAGAGACAGGAAAAAAAAAGAATATGAGAGATATCGAGTAAAACACTGATGCTGCATCACACGGAACCTTGACCTTTCCCTCCCGCCCCCGCCTCCCCCGTCATCGTCAGCTTTCGCCTCCCCTCTCCCCCCCTTTTCCTCCCATTCCTCCTGGCAGCGTGGCGATTGGCATTATTAAAAATTGATTGGCGGTGAGCGTTTAGCAGGGTGGTGAGGCGGAGAGGGAAGGTTTGACAGGCAGGAGTGTAATGAAAGAAGGGCCTCGGTGGACACACTGCGGAAAGGTCTCACTGGGGGACAGGTGTGTGTGTGTGTGTGTGTGTGTGTGTGTGTGTGTGTGTGTGTGTGTGTGTGTGTGTGTGTGTGTGTGTGTGTGTGTGTGTGTGTGTGTGTGTTGCATGTACAAACCTGTGTGCACAGCCAGAAGTAGCTTGTGCAAGAACACTTTTGCACTGAGACTCGTGTTGTACTATGTAGCTCTACTGAATCTGTGTGTGGCTACATGAAAAACAATAGTTTGTGAGTGAGTGAGTTTGAAGAGGCGAAGTTGACACCGAGGCAGTGAGCAGCGCCGGCCGGCGATGCCGACCCAGAGTTAGCTGCTCCGCCATCCTCCCTGCATCCTTCATCCCTCTGCTTATCCCCCTTTCTAGCCCTTCTCCCCTCTTTCATCTCAGATCAAGCAATAATTCCAGCCCACATTCCCAACCAGCCGTTCCCCCAATGGCTATAAGTGCTACAGCTTTGCAGCTTTTCAGTGCACTTTAACTGCAATTTGACTGAGTGATTCTAAAAAAGTTGTTTTTTTTGAGAGGGCGGAGTAAAAAGAAAACGATGCTTTTACTGTATGTGAATGCATGAGGCTCACTGTTTTCTTCCTGTGCTTCTCTCCCCATCGCAGATGAACAGGCCGATCCAGGTGAAGCCAGCAGACAGCGAGAGCCGAGGAGGTACATCGTTCCCTTCCTTCCTGCTTCTCCTCCTGCAGCGCTCTCTCTCTCTCTCTCTCTCTCTCTCTTTGTTCCCGGCCTACAAACATGCTGCCTGCGCGTATCAGCCTCACCATTATCTGTCCCATTAGACGACGGCCTCCGCGGCGACGCGGGCTGACAGCATGGCCTGGCCGGAGCCTCCACAGCTCAGGACGCATTATGCAAACGGCGCTCTGGCTGGCACGGCCTCTGAGTCCCTCCTTTGAGTTTTATCATATGCACAAGTGCCTGGACGTGCACACACACAAACCACACACTCCCCGTCTCGCTCCAGGGAAATGCGGGTCATTTATTTTTGTCGAACACCTTTAATAGAAGCGTCAGCGAGAAAGGAAACCCCGATTTGACTAATAGCAAAGGTTCATATCAGCTGGATATATTCAGAGTGTGATTGGAAGTGGAGCCTGGCATTTCGCGTGTGAAACGCTGTATTGACAGCTAAGACAGCGTAAAGCACATTTTCAATGTCTAGACATGTAGTGACCTGCTTCTGACATCAATCAATGGACTGCACAAGGGAAGATTGATGCAGTTTGACCGTTTTTGGCCGGAGCCTCTCAAACTTTGTAGTTGTTAATATAATTGGCACCAGAGAGATTCTTCAACCGGACGAAGGAGAGGAGAAGGAGAAACAGAGCATGCGAGGAGCTGAAGGTTGATAAGTGGGGAGAAGCAGAAGAAAGAGAGAGAGGTGTTAGCTTGTGGGGGGGGGTTAAAGAAAAGGGAGCCTGCGCGACATCCTCTCCTATTTAGTTTGGTGGAGCTCTGAGTATGATGGATGGAGCAGGAGGGAGAGGAGGCAGCAGCGGGCGCGAGGAAGCAAAGTGAGGGCAATGCAGGCTGTTCATATTCTGTCTGTGTGTCTTCAGCCCATTCTGTCACCCTCACGTGTGCACACTCTTTATTACAGAATAGTGAAAGTACTAATAAAGGTAGATGTGCCTGTTCTGAAAAAATGTAGGTATAAACTAAACGCTTTTTTTATTTTTACTTTTGAATAGAATTCATCATTATTATTATATGGAATATTTTTAAGAGGGTTTACTTAAAAAAGTCAAACTATAACAATTAAATATCTGCAGTGGCATTTAAAGCCTATTTCATCCTTTAAATGTAGTTACAGTGTAGTAAATAAAGGTATAAAGCAGAATAAAATAGAAATACTTAAGTACTTAAATACTATGTTTGTTTCTATGTACCCACTTTTCAGGTTCTGTCTAATCAATAACGTTAGGGAGGAAGGAATGTTGTTACGTGTGATTGATAATGTTGTTATCAAAGTGAATGTTACTGAATGTTAAAATGCAGCAAAAGAGATGAGACAATAAAAACAGAAATTAATAGATTTTATGAGTATTCCAGTACAGAGGAAGCAGAGAGTAATCATGGTATGCTGTGTGTGTGTGTGTGTGTGTGTGTGTGTGTGTGTGTGTGTGTGTGTGTGTGTGTGTGTGTGTGTGTGTGTGTGTGTGTGTGTGTGTGTGAAAGAGAGAGCGAGAGAAAGGAATCTTTACATTGTTGTTGAGAGCCAGGTTTTATATTGATTCTCTCTCCAGCTGAATATGAGTGCGTGTTAACGGTCCTTTCCCAGAGGAAGATGTAGTGTTTATTGGTGTGTTCCCAGGGGAACGCCGCGGTCTGGTCACCAATGAGGTGTGGACCGCCCATGTGTATGTGTAAGGATGAGAGGGCAAACATTTTAAGATCGGTGTGAGCGTTTATATGCGTGTGTGTGTGTGTCCTCCACCCCTCATGTGCACGCCACTCTTGTAAACACCCCCCCCCCCCCATGCAAGGCCAGAGCACAGATTAGTCTTGTTGACTCGGCAAGGACACCCTGTCAGGAGCAGGCAGTGGGTACGGACCCAAGGCGCACACACACACACACACACACTAGCACACATGCGGCGCACACACACACGCACACACACACACACGCGCACGCACACACACACGCACACACACACATGCACACACACGCGCACGCACACACACACACACAAACACATGCGTGCGCACACACACACACACACTCACACACGCACACACACACACACACGTGCACGCGCACACACACACACACACATGCACACACACGCGCACGCACACACACACACACAAACACATGCGCGCGCACACACACACACACACTCACACACGCACACACACACACGCACACACACATGCACACACACACACACTCGCACACACACATGCACACACACACACACACACACGTGTTCATTTGCCGAGCGCGTTCGGCGGCAATTGCACCGAGCCTCATTAATTTCCGAGCGTATACGTGCGTCGCCACGGAGCTGGGATTCGGTGCGACGCGGAAACAGACGGCCCCGCGCGCTGACACATCTGCTGCTGCCGGGCACTGACGTGCGTTCGCCGTCTGCCTCGCCGCTCCCCCTCACACGCTCATTCGGTGATTCAGACACACAGTCACATGCCGGCACTAATGAACTGCTGGACCTCAGTCTGCTGCTACTTTAGGCCCATACATGTAGAATTTGGATGTGATTACGTCCTCCCCTGATTCCTCCTCGCAGCGTGGAGGTTTGTAATGGTGAAGGAGACATAGCTGCCATAGTAACAGGAATATGAGCACAAACATTACCTTCTATTTTATTTATCCAGGCCTCAGACAGTGCACTGACTTCTAACAGGAAACTGGGGCCTGGAACAGAGCGCGAATGGCTTCACACTGCTCGCTTTTGGCATGACATTATTACAGGCAGATAGTTCAGATGGCGCGGCAAGATGTTACAGATGTCCTGGGATAATTGAATAACCTCAGCATTCACTCACTGAACGCTCGAGAGGAGCGGAGCATCATAATAGCTTCCCGTCCGACGGCCGGAGCGGCCGCGGCTGCAAAGCGGGCCGAGTTCCGCTCGGCGGCTTGAGTTTGTCTGTTTATCGTCGCGAGACCGGGCGCGCGGGTATAAACGCGTATTTACATTGAAGATCTGGTGTAAGGGAGGAATGTTCTGCAGCCAGTGGCCATTTTTCATGGCGGAGCATCCGTGTCCAGACGAGGGCCTGCCGCCAACTGTGCAGAGCTCTGCTGCTCTGTCCCTTCCCTGAACACTGGGTGGGGCGACGCACCTCCCGTCCTCTAAACGTGACCTGTTCCTTCCCCTCAGAAGACAGAAAGCTCTTCGTGGGCATGCTCAACAAGCAGCAGTCGGAGGACGACGTGCGGCGCCTCTTCGAGTCCTTCGGCGGCATCGAGGAGTGCACCATCCTCCGGGGGCCCGACGGCAACAGCAAAGGTGAGTGCGGAGTTCTCCTCGAGCGGGATGCTGTACCGCGTCGCCACGGCGACGTCGGCAGATATAAACCGGCGGCTCCTTACAGACGAACCCCATTAACCTCGTAAGTCAACCTACGAGGCTCCGATAAGGGGACGAAAACACGGAGTCAACCTTATTAACCGGCGGCCCTCGTGTCGCGCCACGAAAAAAACGTCCTTTGAAAAAGCGTTGTCGGGGCGCTACACGAGTCGCCGGCGTGAAGTTCATCGGCGGGCTTAGCGGCCAATCAATGGGGCCCGATGATAACTAAGCCTGATGATTACAGTGGGCTTGATCGCGCTGATTCCTCCGTGAAGCTCCATTAACAAGGCCCCATCAGCCAGCTTACTCGGCTAAGTGGGCTTTGGCTCAATAATTACTCGGAACCTGATCATTCAAATTCATCAGCGGGCCGCGTCGATGGCAATGGTGGCATTTTAAGCCCCATCGGAGGATCCCAAAGTTGTTAATAGTGTCAGAGTGGCATGTTTAGCCTGCTTATCGAGCATCGATACACACTGACGCGACTCCAACGAGCCTCTGTTTACCGAGCGCTTGCTGCAACGCTGGAGTCAACCCGGTGCGTTGTCTCTCCCGCTAACGCTCTCTGTGAGTCTCATTGTGCGTCTCTCTCTCTCTCTCTCTCTCTCCTCCCCGTCCCAGGTTGTGCGTTTGTAAAATACTCCTCTCATGCTGAAGCTCAGGCAGCCATCAGTGCACTACACGGCAGCCAGACGATGCCTGTGAGTACGCCACACCTGCGTCAGCATGTGGATTTATAGCAACACAGCGGAAGGAGCCGCAGAGCACATAATGGCCCTCTTAAAGGGAAGTTAGGCTGTTTTTTTTTTTTTAATCCCGGCGAGGAAGCTCGTCCTCTGCATACGACCCGTCTGCCTCCAGCACCGGCCGAATCTCTGAAGCCATTATTTTGGCAGGAAGTGTAGGAGAGGACAGGTGTCGATGGAAGCTTACATCATGAGTGTGTGTGTGTGTGTGTGTGTGTGTGTGTGTGTGTGTGTGTGTGTGTGTGTGTGTGTGCGTGCGTGCGTGCAGGGTGCCTCGTCCAGTCTGGTGGTAAAGTTCGCCGACACGGATAAGGAGCGCACCATCCGCCGCATGCAGCAGATGGCTGGTCAGATGGGCATCTTCAACCCGATGGCCCTGCAGTTCGGCGCTTACGGAGCCTACGCTCAGGCAAGGCGCCCCGCTAAACGCCTGTTTTATCCACCGCTATCTATGCAGTGAAGCGCGGAGGTTAAACGGAGCGTTCCGTCCAGCCCGCTGTAGCTCACATGAATATGGAACGGCCACAGCAAACACTTGAACTCATTACTCAGTGTGTGTCTCTTGTTGTTATTGCTCACCGACCTCCACGCGCTGCAGGTGCAGCAGCAGGCGGCGCTGATGGCGTCCGTGGGCCAGGGAGGCTACCTCAGTCCAATGGCAGCCTTTGCTGCTGCCCAGATGCAGCACATGGCAACTATCAACGGCCTGCCAGGAGCACCGCTGACCCCCACGTCAGGTAGCCACTTGTGCCGTTTTCCTATATGTGATACGTATTACAAGTAAGTACAAGCTCTGGGAGTTGGAGGTGGGTCCTAATCTGCCCCTTTCCCGCTCTGTTGTGCTCGTCTTAAGCATTAGTCTTGTGAAAATCAAATAAATACAGTATAGTTGCCAGTCAGGCAGCCACAGGAGCGCTTGACAGCATCTCTGTGTGTTCAGAACATAGTTTGTGTTCAAAAGTATTTACACAGATTCAGCAGTTGTAGTATTTTGAGCTGTTTCGAAATTAGACGGAGAGTCTGAAATGTTTTCGAAAGTAGCGGCAGAGGCTCTGAAATATGCTCCTCGAGGCCTCGCTGCAGTCAATAAAATGCAGAAGCAACGGCTGAAGCGAAGAGGATGAGCATATGGGATGTTGTTAATGTCTCTAAAACAAATACATAATTGGCATCCATTTGATGCAATCACCAAAACAGTCGCCGCCTCAGTAGAACCGTACGTCTCAGATTCCCATCTAAGTGCCGCGGTGTCACAGTAAAGGCCATACTGGGACGAGAAATCAGCCCTGACATTTAGTGTCTTCACCAGCCCACTGGACCGGCCCCTCTGACATTTCCAAGAGTTACTAGGTGCCCAGTCAAAATAAAACATCTCCATAATCTCTTGGGGGGGGGGGATACAGCGGAATGCTCAGTGTTTCTCCGCGTCTGTGTGCGTGCAGGTGGCAGCACTCCTCCAGGCATCAGCGCCCCCACGGTGACCAGCATCCCCTCCCCGATCAGTGTCAACGGCTTCACCGGCATGCCGCCCCCACAGGCCAACGGACAGCCCCCCGCGGAAGCTGTCTTCACCAATGGGATACACCATTACCCCGGTACGTCCGGCAAATTCAGGGGAACATATGCAAATAAAAAAAAACGTCCGGGGATGCCGGAAACTATTTTTACAAAATGCAGTATACGTTACAATGAGTTCAAGAAAATGAGGCTCGACCCCCTGTGGACGCGCTTCGTCATAGCAGGGAGGCGCGCAGGCGGCCGGCTCACGGGCATGAACAGCCTTGAAGCGCGTTCAGGAGGCCGAGGCTAGCGAACACGGCCCGCGGGCAGTCAGCGAGCGGAGGGGGGGGGGGCGGTAGAGGAGGGTTCCTGTTCCTGTAGCGGCGGGCTCCGGTTGTGAAAAGCGTACCCTTGTCTCCGCAGTGTTGCAGGAGGTGGTGTTCAGGGAGGACTCGGAGAAGAACGGCCTGGGCGTGGCTCCGCGGAGCTGCTTCGGGGTTCAGGGCGGCTGCTTCCTCTCCTCTCTCTCTGAAGGTAGCGCACGGCTTCGGCGCAGCATCCTCCCGCTTCCATCATCCTCGTCCAACAAATGCACAGGGTTGAAAAAAGGCTCAAAAATATCGGATGTTATAAAATAAAATGAAACATGAGCTCAGTTAATTGTAACCCCCACACACACACACACACACACACACACAGCAGATATTTACAGATACAATTAATTATCCTCGTAATTTTTGTTTAACCTCAGCAGTGATATAATTTAATCCAAACATTTTCTTTGAAAGACTGTTCTTACAGGGTGTAATTTCCCCCAGAGACGAGAGCGGCCTCCCTCACTTTGATGATTTTAGGGTCGAATTAGAAATGAAAAACCTCTGCACATAGTTTCATGACAGGATGAAACGATTGTCATTTCTTATTTGGACGTTTGAGGAATCCAGCAGCAACAGCCAGTGATTTTCAGGCACATTCAGACATTTTTCGGAGCTATTTATATGGAGGAAATTACACAGCAATTAAAACAGAGTTAGAGCAATTATTGCTGTACTGCACAATAACCCAGACATGAACCCTGACACATGATTACAGCACACACACAGTCACTCTCACACTTAAAGCCAGTATTAGAGTCCATGGAGTGTCCTGGATGTTAATAAGCAGCCCCTGTTATTTACCAGTGTGTTCAGGCAGAATGTTCCCACTTCACTGTTTTCTGTGAACCTTTGTCTGCTACGCATGGAGCATGTGCAGATATGAGCATGTTTGGTTCTCGTCCCATCTTTCATGTCAAACGTGGGAGCTTTAAATATGATTCTGTATAGGATTTAAGCATAATGAGCCCATGTTTAGGATAGATTCCCTCCTTCCTGTGGCGACAGCACAATCGTGAGTTGTTTTTGTTTTGACTGTGATTCCTTTTATTTTGTGAGTTTCTTTAGAAAAAAAGCTTAAATACACTGACTAAAAAGCTAGATGAAATATTCAGAATTCAGTTTCCCGAGAGCGAGAGAGCGAGTTGACGCCACACTACTCGATTCTCTAACCTTTCTGCTTTTCTCCTCCTGTCTGATCTTTTCTCCATCACCTCTCCTCTCACCGCGCCTCTCTCTCTCTCTTGTATATTACCTTTTGTCGTGCCCTCTCCTCCATCTACATTCTCCCCTTCTCTTTACACACACACACACACACGCACACACACACACACACACACACACACACACACACCTCCCCTCCATCACCACCTCCTTCTGCTCCGTCTCCTCTGTGCATCTCTGTTGGAGCAGCTCAAAGTCCCACTGCAGCTGATCCTCTCCAGCAGGCTTACACAGGAGTCCAGCAGTATGCAGGTCTGTCCGTCACAGTAGCGCTGATTTGTGGCGTGTGTCTGTGTGCGCGTGTGCAGCCGTGAGAGTCGGCGTGTGAAAGAAAGAAACGGGTGGTATGACAACGGCACAGATAAAGATTTTCCTTTGTTTAAATTAGAATTTTGATCATGTAACATTAAGTGTTCCAGCATCAACATCAATTTATACTCTCGCTGTGTTGAGTGTGTGTGTGCGTGTGTGTGTGTGTGTGTGTGTGTGTTAGAGAGAGAGAGAAAGAGCAGCATGTACTCCATTGTCTGTTATCTGATCGATTGCCTGCTGTGCCCCTGCATATATCACATTGTTTGTATGTATCTGAGTAGAGTGTGTGTGTGTGTGTGTGTGTGTGTGTGTGTGTGTGTGTGTGTGTGTGTGTGTGTGTGTGTGTGTGTGTGTGTGTGTGTGTGTGGAGTCATGACTGTTATCTGATCTGCGCTGTGTTTGTGTGTGTGTGTTTGTGTGTGTGTCTCAGCAGCCTACCCTGCTGCATACGGTCAGATCAGCCAAGCCTTCCCCCACCCTCCTCCCATCATTCCACAGCAGCAACGAGAAGGTAACGCAGACACACACACACACACACACACACACAGCTCAACGTTATATTCATGAACGCTGCAAACATTTACTCATATTTATGTCTCCTCCATTCATCTTTTATACAGACAAGGAATAAACAGCAACTTCTAAAAAATACCCAAGAAATGTTGGCATAAATTTACTTCTTGTCACTAACATCTGTCAAAAGAGTCATATTCAGTACAATAAAACACAAAATACTGGATCAGTCTGATTTAGTAGATGAGACTGAAATGATCATATTCAGGCCATCGGTTATTATAGTTTATTATAGTCTTCATACAGTGGTTATCTCAGCTGCTTGTGCTGTAACTAACTTTACTAGGACTAATAAGAAACCTGTTCATGCACTTAGTGACCTGCAGGAGCAGGACACTCATGCCTGGAACCTTAGTGCCCTCTTGTGGAAAAGAACTCCAATCCTTTTACCAACAACGGCAGCAAAGACTTTGCAGCTTCTACATTTAATGGTCCTTTGATCGGAGAAGCCCGAAAGAACCTTTGAGTTTTTCATTACGGGTCAAACCGTCAAACCCCAAATTACCGCCAACTAATGAGTACACGCTGCACGTCCACGTTACTGCAGCGCTGACACCAGGCATTTCACTCGATGGGAGCAAAAAACACGTTCAAAGTATATTTTAAAGACCCTGAAGATGAACTGCCACACTAATATAAATGTCACTTCCACATTAAGGAAAAAATAAGGAGAATTTAACTGAACATTAAAGATAACAAAAATGACTTATGAGCAAAGTTATGGCCCTTGAATGTTCATAGAGGGGTTTTGCGAAGATCAATGTGTGGAGTAGAAATGGTGTAAACCAGAGTTTCCTTTTGCAAATATGAGCACGATTAAGGCATATTAGATGATTGTGAATATAACCCTTTGCCCCCTTCTCTCCTTGTCTCCTCTCTCTCTCTCTCTCTCTGTTTCCGTGTGCAGGACCAGAGGGTTGCAACCTGTTCATCTACCACCTCCCTCAGGAGTTTGGGGATGGAGAGCTGATGCAGATGTTCCTGCCTTTCGGTAATGTCATCTCCTCCAAAGTGTTTGTGGATCGGGCGACAAACCAAAGTAAATGCTTTGGTGGGTAAAAATGAACAAAACCAAAAGATTATTGGTTATTTATTCTATATATTATTCTTTTTTACTAATCACCTTCTTTACCACAGTCAACACCCCCGTCCTAACTTCCCAACACCCCTGCTTTAAAAAGAAAAACATAGTGGAGAATTTGTCCTCTATTAATCAGTGAGGCTTTGGAAGCTGCATCAACTATTGTGATCATAAGAAACTGTGATGTTTTGATCCTATATTTGCATGTCGTTATACATACGTATATACAAATATGGTTGTAATTGTGACCTTTAGAGTAACATCAATGCATGCAAAGCATATAACAGCTGCTAAAGCATGAAAAGATGCAGCTTTCCAGTCTCACTAGCCATTTATCTGCCTGTACAGTTGCAGCCCATTCGTAAAGTAGCTGATGCTTACAAACGCAACTCAACAGAAACGCTGTTATTCACGCTGCAATTTTTGAGATGCAGCTTTTAATTTGTGATTAGATATTAACTTTTAAATCCCATTACCAGACTGTGACTTCTGCTGCATGCTCTGTGTTTTATCGTGACCTAGCATATTGTTCTCGTTCAGACATTCGTGGATACAGAATCTCAGCTTAGTGATAATCTTAATGCTTATTTTAGTTAGTTATCACATTTGTTTTTGACCGCAAAGTACACGTTAAAGGCTGCGTCATCTCATCATCCATTCTCACGTCAGCCCGGCTCGTCTTGGCCTTTTTTCACCTAACGTCTCCCCCTCCTTCTCCCTCTGCCGGCCCGTCCCCCAGGGTTTGTGAGCTTCGACAACCCCGGCAGCGCCCAGGCTGCTATCCAGTCAATGAACGGCTTCCAGATTGGCATGAAAAGACTCAAGGTGCAGCTGAAGCGGCCGAAGGACGCCAACCGCCCCTACTAGCCCCGGCCCCAGCCAGGCGCCGCCCGCCATCATGGCGGCAGGGGCAGCTGTCGCACACAGGGAAAGACAGGTCAGGCCCACACACGTGGAGGCTTCCTTTTTTTTTTTTTTTTTTTTTTTTTGCCACTTTAGCCTGAGAAGTGATTAACTGAACCAGTGGAACATTATATTGACAAATGCTCAAATGGCAAACTCATTTATGGCTGTGCCTGATGCAGTTTCCGTAACCTTTTATAAATGTCATAAAACATTTGCAGATGCCTAATAACTAGCTGATCATCTGCGAAGCGCTTGTAAAGAATAGTGATGAAGTTTTACTCCGGCATCTATAAATATTAATTCCACCCGTGACACTAAGACTCATTACTGTATAAGATTTACTTGAGTGCCTCGCCAACTGGTACAGTCACCTCACTTGGAGTAAGACGCGTGTTGTATGCTGTGAGTGAATCCCTGCACAAAATGTACTGTACGGGCGTGTATCAAAGGAACATGCGGTGACTGACTCTGCATTACTGCTAGTATTAATTAGTTGAAGCTGCACGGCATTTATTTATATGTAACCTTGCAGCTTTACAGTGAGTGACCCCGTGTGTTACCCTGTGGGTGAAAGATAATTGGTAAATAGTTCAATGTGTTGCACAAGAAAGGAATGGCTTCCAAGGGAGAGGCATTTATTACCCCTCAGGCGGGTAATTGTGCTGTTCCTCTTTGTCTGCTTCCTTCATCTGTATGATGGAGAGTTTGGGCTGTGTCGTTCATTCACCACTGATGACTCCATTCAAGGGCAACTTATCACCCACTCACAAACTAAGTGAACCGTACCAGACACTGTCCCGAGGCATATCACTGCAGGAAGAATAGCGCAATCTCACGCGGATGTGTCACAAAGTGTGTAGCGCCGCGGCCTCCTGATGTAGCAAAAACATTTTCAGCAGAAGCTCAGAAACACCGTAATGGTTGCTTTTTGATTTTCGCAGCCTCCTGCTTGGGACTGGGGGCATGAGGATTTGAAACGGTTTCAAAAAACGGGCCGTTTTCTGTTTTTATGCGTCCATTTCCCAGTAATATTAAATCTGAATGTAATAATAATGCATTATGTAGGTAGTGAGCTATCAGACATGTGCGATTACGGCTGTGTAACTGCCAGGAGGATAAATTAAGTCACTGTGCAATAAGCGTTGGTTATCACAAATGTTTCAGGAAAAGTTATTTTGGCCCACCTTTAACAGAACTTACAACATTAGAGCTTTGGAGACAAGTGTCCTATAAATAAGAGGGTATTGTACCTCCAGCTTCTTTAAACACACACCTACAAATATCAGCAACCCGGCCGTGGCTATGATTGTGCAATTTCAGCATCAGCCCATAACGTAGCACCTAATTACTGGCTCTAAATGGTCAATTCTGGCTTTACCTGCAAAGACTGTGTTTGTTGGTAAAATGGACAAATCAACACGAAGAACAGAAAGCCGACTATGGGAAAACAATCAGAGGCACTGCACAAACAGTGGGCGCAGCCAATAAAACTACCGCCAATGTCCCGAGAAAAACAGAAGCCGCCGGTGAAGTCAAAGCAAACACACAAACAGCTGATGACGTTGTGCCGTGAATCAGGGTCGCCGCTCGTTGATGTAACGCTCCTGACACTTTTTTTCTTCCTTTTCAGGTTTTATTGATCTGAATCATATGTTGACACCACTGAGTGCAAACTCAACATCTGGACCACCGAGGCTGCTTCAGAAACACAGGGGAGAGAGGGAGAAAGAGAGAGAGAGTGACGGCCGAGTGGAGGACGCCTCCTTTTGGATGTACTAAAACTTTGGAACTCAGAGCCCATTGGTACCGGCCCGGTTCGCCCCGGGACCTTTTTCTTCTGCACACATATACACAGCCCCTTTCCCCACAAAGCCCTGCTTGAATGACAGCTACCTTTTTTCCGGACCACAAAAAACATTGTTACTTGAACAATGAGGGAAAAAAGTAATGTCAGACCCACTCACAACGACCAACCCCACTGAACTTTTAACAGGAGTATGGATGTCAAAAGTCCAACAAGAACAAAACGAACTTTTTAAAAACTCAGTAGAGGATTGCCGTAGGAGATCTTTCTGTAAGATGATTTGCGTTTGGGGCAATTAACGTTTGAAGACCAATTCATAAGACTTGAAACAAAAAGGGACAAACTCTTGGAGAGAGCACTTAAGTAGGGAATGTGATATTTTCAGGACACAAATTGGCTTCGATTTGGGATGGCCATCTTTAGCTCGGAGTGCCTGTCCGTTTCCAGGGGATACCGTTGCCAAGGAGAGCCATAGCAACGGTCTCCAGGGAGTCTTACCTGTCATTCCTTAGTTGTTTTAGGGACCAAAAGACCAAACATTTTTATTGCTGAGGACTTGTAGCTCTAATATACTCGGACCACTGCGTCTCTTTCAGTCAGTGTTAACTGGTTGAGGAGTTGCACCTAAAAGAAGTGTACATTTCAAATATATACAACACATGTATATATACATATATATTGCTGATATGCTTTTTGAATACAGGCAAAACTATTTCAGACGACCAAATGGGGTCTCTCACTTCGCTAGTTTACAATTACTCAAAATGTTTATTTTTTTCTCTTCTCATTTTGTCTTGGGAGGGATGGCGAGTGCATGGGAGGGGCTGCTCAGTATCACAGCCTTATCTTTTTTAACTTGACATCCTAACCTCATAAATAGAATAACATCGGAAACGTTTGAGATATATGAACTTGTTTATATTTGCAGTACATATATATGTATAACAAGCATTCAAGCAAATGTATTCATATATACAATATATATGGATAAATAGATATTAATCAAACAAATATATGTATTTATATGCACATATTTTATATATGTGTGTCTGTATATAGAACGGCTACTGACTACATTGAGCTGTAATTTTTGTAGATTTTAGCGGGAGTTTGAAACATTGCTCTGCTTGGGAAGAATCGCAAACGTGGCAGCTCCCTAAACTGCAGGCATTCCTATCTCTGATTAATTATATGCTGACACACGATATATTGCTAAAAGATACATGTGTGAGAAAACACATATGGTGTAAATATTATCTGAAAATGCAAAAAGCCACATCTCAGTAGCAGGCTTTAAGAGAATCAGGCTAAATGATTTTAGAGGAAAAGGACAATTATCTTCGACTCTATTCCAAACATATCTTTTGAGCTTACACTCAAACACACACACGCACACACACACACGCACACACACACACACACACACACACAGCAACACGCTGACATACACAAACTTCTCTTTGAAACTTGAACCAAAATGAATATGTCTCACAACCCTTGCTCTTTTTTGCATTCAGTAAAGTGCATGTAGCGTATGGGCTGTCACCATGTCAAGGTGTGCCTTGTCACCTGCAGAATCTGCCATCAAGCACTGTGCTCTCAGAAAAACAAAGAAAAAAAAAAACTGAACACACACGACTGCAAGCAGCCAACGCGCTATTATGATGTCAAAACTACAGCCAGATCCATATCATTCCTCAGCCGCGTAGAGAGCTCCAGTGCATGTCCAACACAACCAACAGCCCAACCACTGTTGGTCAATCATCGTCTTTGGGGAGAAACTCATTTTAGGACAAATGTAGTCTCACACAATTACACTTCGCATAAAAGCGGGCATTAGGTGAACCTGTCGGCACAGGTCCTGACTATCAACGCTGTGTGCATGGGACTCGTGAACAAATCCCAGTGGTCGGAGTTAAATCTGGTACAGTATTCTTGGTCTGGTGGACCTGGCATTAGGTATTAATAGTTAGCGAGGTGTGTAACATGTCAAATCTGAGTGCTGAGTGCTGGCGTCCGTGTGAACAGATTAAGATAAACAGGCTTTTACGTGCTTTCCCCTCCAGCAGCTAACGTGTGGCTCTCTGCTGGTAATACTTGACATGAAGCATATCCTTTAGAAGTTGTTATATTGCCTTATGCTATATGTCATCATGGAGTTAAATACAAACATAAAAACATGACGAAACTGTCAAATGAAGCAATAACGAGCCATTTATCCGCGACAACTGCTCTATCACCAAGGCTGGTTTCATATTGCTTTAACATATACAGTTTCTCATAACCATCTACAGAAATGGCAAACTTCTACTATACATGCCTGCAAAAGGTCAACAGAGTTGGACCCTGCATTCAACACATCTTCTGCTGGTGGAGATTGCTCAATGAATATTTATATATATGAATATTTATAAGGCTATATGACACTTTGGAAGACAGTGCTTCCTGTTGGGTGCTGGTACTAGTTTTCCTATAAACTGCTCATTATGCCATGTCCCCAGCGCCTGTATCTAACCTTTTTAAGCAGATTGAATATTTTAACATTTACCTTCTGGATTCAGCGAGACGCTACCCGCTAGTTACTATCGCATCCCAGGATGCCTCTGTTTGTGTGCGCCACATAACAATGTCCCGAACACGGCATGTAATACAAACCAGATGACCACTCTGATCATTTTATGCCTTGACCACCTCTATAGTGGGCTGGTACAAAAAGTCCTGTACATCCACCCGAACTGTCAGCACTAACAGTAACAAGTGAAGCTAAATGTCAGATGTCTGGAGTCCCTGATCGCCACACTGTGCGCCCTCTGACTGCTCGCCGCTGCTCCGAGGAAATTGAAATAGGTGCCCACACGGCCTGCGCTTGCCTAATGATTTGTTAGAGCCATCACTCACGTCCGTCACCGATCCCACGTTTCTACATGGAGCGAAATAAGCAGCAGTGACCGCGGGGGGTAGAATGCCGAGCGCCTCATCTTCATTCGCTGCGACTTAAAGCTGCAAGTTTACACGAGAAAAGTAGAACAAAGTGTAGTGGTTCAAAAGAAGAAACAGAGCAGAAGTTTGAATATAAATATATATATAAATATATAAATATATACATAAATAATGAATATACTGTAAATTGTTTCCTTTTTTGCTCTGTTTTCCTCTGTAAATAGGTTTGCATATTTTATAGGACTTTTACTTCTATCTACAAGGACTGGATAAAGTACTTTAAATACTTAAAAAAATATATGAATGAAAATATGATAATGCTCATTAAAACCAGGTACAAAAAAAATTGTTGCTAGGATACGGTACAAACTGTAGGACCTGACCAAGGCATTTATCCAGAATACAGTCAGGGAGAGCATTGACCTCAGTTAGAGCTTAGGCACATTGACCTATTTTATTAGGAAACTTACTTTGATGGGGTTCATTTCATTGACCTATTTGTTTAGACTTTTATTTATGAGTCATGTCTGAGATGATATGCATGCTTTCATGGCATTATTTTTCTATGAGTTGGTATGTGACCAAATAGTTTTTATATGACATGAATGGGCCACCGTTGTGGTCCACAGATGATCATCGTTCCTGTCTCCAGGACCATGCCTTCAGCACCTCTTTGATGATGATGGAGAAAAATGCTCCTATTGACCAAGTGATGTCAAAGACAGATTTTAACAATATTTATTTAATTGTTTAAGTTATTTATTTAATTTATGTATTTATTTATTTATTTGTGCTGTTCGATTCAAGATCTGAGCTCTATTATTGCCACTCATCTGTTTGCTTGAGCTACTTTGTATAACTACATCACATATTACTGCTTTAGATAGTGAAAGGTACCATTTAAACAACTTAAAAGACTGATTTTACATTTTCCTGTTGCTGATAAATGACTCCAAACAATGCAGTGCAATACTAAAGCCTTACGTATGTTTGTAATTATTAATTCATATTATTCTATTCTAAAAAAATAACAGTCAATGCTGTATTGGGAAGAGTAACATTTTCACTTTCATTGTCATTTGCCTCCCTTCTGAAATCTTTTGATATGCTTTGAAGTCAAAATCCTTCTTAGTTAAAAACATGCTCTTAACAATGTTCAATTAGATGTGTATTTACAGCAGAAGACCTATAAGTTGCAAATTTGTAATGAGCTACTGTTTGATTTCATGTTAATCCTTTATTAACTGCATGCATAAAATGCCAGTTTTTGTGTTGCTCCTGTTATTTGCTCCTCTGCTTTGTATTGTTTGACAGAGCTCTGATCTTGTTCAACTGATCTGTTCTACCAAGAGCAAAATTCAATAAGAACTGCACTATCTCATCAAAAAAACTGAGTTACCATAATTTCTAGTGCTGTTGAGGTTTTTATTTCTGAAGTAGTGTTGCTAGAAACATTTTAATTTATATGGTTTTGAAAGTATTCTGGAAATCAATTTCCCAATTTCAGCACATACAGTACGGAGGAGGGGGAAATGAATGTCGCATATTAAGCTTTGCCGGGTTCCTGATGAGCTAAGATTCTGATTGGGCAGTGCGCTTTAAGCTCCCGCCCCTGTTTCTCCAGACTGCACCATTCTCTGGTCCCCTGGACTCTTTTTTTGTAATTTTAAATGAATGATGCGTCTCAGCTTAGCCCAATAATAAAGCACAGTCTAGAATAAAGTGCCCTGTGTTGTGTCATATTTACTTGTTTATTTAAATTGTCCATGCTTCATTGTGTTTCTTTGCAACTCTTTCAGATTTCTTGAAACCACCGACTATATACTTGGTGAGAATGACCTACGTTATATAATTTATGTATAAAACAAATTCTGAGTGACAATGTACAACTGTGACATTTAGGTTTATTTACATTAAAAATCACTACATAACTACATTACAATATACAACATCATGATCATTCTGATTTAAGAACGTTAGCAGAAAACAATTTATAAAATGTAAGGCAAACAAGGTGATTTTCAAGTAAATGATTTTTCCAACACCTTGTTTACTTCTTTGTCAGTAAATGAAGAAAATATCCTCCAGTATTTGGCTTTCCTCTAGGTCCTGCTGGGAGCTCTGAGGGTAACGTCCATTAGGAGTACGCTGGCTTCTGCACACTGCTTTGGGAGCAGTGAGGGCTGGCCTTCGTTGTGCCGATGTGGTCCTCCGGGTGGACAGCTGGCTTTGCTCAGGTGCAGGGACGGGGCTTAACATATCCAATAACTCAACCACAGAAAAGTCCATCCTGGAAAAATAAGTAAAACTTTGTTTTGTTTTGTTTTTATACAATAGCATAGCAATGTTATTTAAGGTTGAACTAACATTACATTTATAATAAAGTGGAGCTGTTTCAGATACGTTTTCTCCCAATGTTTCATTAGTGCCAGATCCACTGTGTGACCTTACAATTATGAGAGCAGAAGCAAATCAAGCAAGCAACAGCACGAACGCAGAAAGCTGATGTCAATGCTTGCACGAAAATATTTGTTATTCACCTTCCAACGGTTAACACGCACAATGTCAAAGCAAATGTGTGTTGTAAGTGTTAACAACATTTTTCTTGTTGAAGTGCATGCTGAACCCTAACAATCAGTGTTAACAAGTCAAAAACTACTGGGGCGTCCTGGCAGAAAAACGGTTTCTTTCAGGTGCGAGAGAAACAGACAGAGAGAAGCTAGTGCTTTCTCTCTCGGAATAGAAATGAGAGAATGTGCAGTGAAATAAATAAACCAAAACGGGGGAGATTAAGCTAATAGAGATTCAATCCCTCAGTCTGGCTGGCTTGATAAATTATTCAGTGTATACACAGCCGAACGACGGCCATTTCAGATACAAAACATGAATTCTTTAAAGCACGCTCCACTGATGTTGCCAACATAATTCTCTGCTCGTTTAAAGCTGCATCGATTTGCATCATGCTGCTCTGCACACAGCTCTCCAAGGTAAGGACGATCGTTGGCACGTACTTGTTGATATGCATGCGGGTGGTCAGCGTAGACACTTAACTATACATAACTACAGACCTTGGGGTGTCATTTTTTTCCACACTAAAAAAACATTAGACATGCAGCACCTAAGTCACTTTGATAAGGCTATATTTTTCTTATGAACTAATGCATGCATATGTTTGAGTGTGAGGGTGAGAAAGTGAATGAGCATTAAGTCAGCTCAGGGATGATAACTAAAAAGATACTGAAGCTCAAGTGAGTAGATCTGTCTTCCTAATTTGGTCTTCTGCCTGTCAGCGGCAAAGGAGGAAGAGTGAAAGCGAGGACCAGAGTGTGTGCATGTTCGCAAAAGGTGGACTGGAAGCAAGTGCAGCTCTGTGGAAAGAGAGGAAGGCATAAAGGGAATGTGGGGGAGGGACTTTGGCTGGGCTCCTTCTCTCGAAATGTGAGAATTTGCATTTTTATTTGTTGATTTATTTAACGGACAGGGCTCTCAAACAGCCATCCATCAACAAACGACATGTTGGTAATGAATAATGCATCACTTACCGGCGGTCACAATCTATAACAAGGAGAGTGCTGGGGGTAGAGGTACAGTTTGGGCAGGGATGGGGGTGAGTGGGGTGGGGGGGGTGAGGGAGCGGTGGTGGTGGCACAGAGATTGCATGAGAGCTGGAGAAAATGCCAACAGATTTTTAGAGTGGTATATAGCACAACAAAGAACTTCATTTCTTGGCTTCAGTTAGTGTGAGGTTAAGTTGTAAATGGCTGCTTGATATTAATATCCCCCAAGGGAGTCTCGCGAAATCTATTTTACTACTGCATCCATAAAGAGAAAATGAATGGACAAATGTAACAGGAACACAGGGTTCTGTCACTCTAAAAATAAAGCCTTGGGCCTAAGGTGTTGGACCACTTTGATCAGTGTCTTCTTTTTATTAATACTACAGTGACTCTTCATTCACAAGATCAACTTTCATTTGATCATGTCATTTAATTCAATAAATGCTTTTGTAAACGCTGGATTAGAACTAGAAAGCAAATCATAATTAACAGCACAAGACTTCCTATATCCTTTGAGTACATATAGCAATGTACCCTACTGAGTGCAAGACCTTTGGGCCCTATTCTTCCACTGCACCAATATGGCGTGTCTCTTTACAAGCTCTGTAAGGCCAGATACAATTTCTACAAAACCACCACCTTCCCACTCTTAACTTTTACTGCTTATTTAGCGCCGGTGTTTCATTAAAGACAGCCATTTTGCCACAGTGCCCCTTTCCATTTGCTGTACAAACAGCAAGGTAAAAAACCTATGATAGCCACTACGTATATCCCATATGTCAATATCTCAGCCAATCAATAGCAGGCGGGCAATGGCAGGAGAGATGGAGATGAGATGGGCGGGGTGCACCGGAACTCTCTCATTACTGGCCAGCACAGGATTCATGAAGGGATTAGGAAGTTCACTTTGTGTTAACCCCCAGCTATTTGCATTTCAAGATTGAACTGGTTAAGATTATATGGTCACGAGGGGCATGTGGTTGCTCAGAGTTCAGGTAAGGTGCCAAAGCCTACAGTGAGATACACATTGTTTTTTAACTAAAGTAAAAGAACTATACTTTTCGGTTTCTTATAAAATGTTAATTTTTGTTAAGTAAAAACTGAAAGTGGTCAAAACAATATGTTGACATATGTTTCTTGTAGAATTAACTAATGTTTATTTACGTGTTTCGTTTGCTGATTTTTGAACAACAGCAAAAAAAGGCATATGTCTAATCCGAATCAATGGATTACCAAAGGATTACAACTATGTGAAGAGATGCACATGAAAAAACATGTTCCAAATAAACCACAAAAGGCATCTGGGAGGCAGACTTCCTCATTACCGGCAGTGTAGCTAAGAGTCCAACAATTTTAATAGGCTTTGGATGTGTAAATGGATGGTAATAAGATCTGATACCCTGGGTCCTGGGCTGAAATTAATGGGCATCTGTCAGAACTCACAGTTTAACTTGGACCACGCTGATTCGTTTAGGAGTTAACTCATCGGAACTTTGAGCTGTTTGAAGAAATAGGGTTAGGGAATAGGAATCAGGATAAGGAGAGAGCTGTCTCACAGATGCTGTATCTTAAGACAGCCACTGTTTTTGCTAAAGGAAATGTAATGTTACAAATTCTGCTCGAGAAATGATAGTTTCTGGAAAATAAAGTCTGGATCAATGCTGTTACAAAGTGTTTCCTGGTATATGATGTAGCTTTAAAGCCTGTCCTCACACAGGCAGGCGAATGCACACACACTGTAAGGTTAATTATATTTCCATGTAAAGGGTCTAAGAATAAGGTAATGAATGTCCTTTCCCTTTCAGGGAAGTCTGATGCTTGCACTTAGAGAATCATCCATGTCTTCGACCCCCCCCCTTTTACCATTTCTATTTCTATTCATCTCAACCTTGCTTGCCATTTCTCACTTTATCCAGTGCTCTCACCCCTCACTCACCCTCAAACACGCTTTCAACATCTCTGCCTCACTCTTGCTTTCTCTGTCTCATTAATGTGGCAGAGAGAGAAGGGAGGGCAGTGTGTGCATCCAGAAGTCTGTTCAATTACACCTGCTGCAGGGTCCCTGCTAAGCCGACTAATGGAACGCAGCATGTCTGCTGACAGGCTGGCCGCAGCGCTAGCTAGCCCGGGAAAAAAGCTTCATTTAGCTTCTCACAGCTCGAAAAGTTAGCTAGACTAAGAAAAGTCATCATTTAGCTGGAAACACTGCAGCAACTAAGGCACGAAAAGTGTAAACATTTAAACTCTGTACTTTCATTCTTGGGTTGCAGTATATTTTAAATGTTGAGGATGTAGACAAAATATATTGACTTCTTCAAGAAAGGTCAGAACTAGTGATACTAGATTGGATTGTTGTTAAACGTTAACAACAGTTTAAAGATTTTAACTATATGTACAAACCACTACAATTTTTTATGATAAACAGCGTCACTAATGTGTTACCTGGCATCTGGTGTTTTCTGGGTTGTAGAGACGGAGGTGGGCTTACTGAGGCTTGTGGGTGACTTTGCAGGAGACGTGGCCATGTCCCTTCTGGATCGCTCATGGATCTCTGTTGTCCAGAAACACAAAGTGGTGTTCCATTAGAACAAACAATAGCACAGATGAAATGAGCAGCATGCAATATCTGAGCTCACCAATTGTGTGGATACCACTGTCTCTAAGAGTAGGCGCAGGTTGTGAGCATTTTTCATGCAGGTGCTGATCTGTAGGAGGTAAGTCTGCATCTTGGGCCACACTGCAGAGTACAGACACATTTTATAAATCGGACTTTGATGTGTGTGACTTTTTATGTGTATGGATGTTTTATGTAGGAATGTGTAAGAGACCACAAGAGAATCTGCCTACAGTTTGAGTATCTGTCTTCCTGTCTACCATGTTTACCTGGAGGGTAAATCTTGGTGGGAGGGACCCTCCGGCTGTGGCTCTCCGGTCCTAGTGGTTGAGTTGCTAAGTTCAGGTTGAGTAGCTTTTTCAAACCTAACAAGAACATAGGGGAAGAATAATAAATGAGAAAAGGCCAGATTGTAGTAACACAGTAGAAGGAAAGTGGAACAGGATACTTCACTATGTAGTTACGTCTAGTGGCTAAATACTAGAAGTCATTATTGATTTATGCCCTTATATTTTAGCTCGCATTGAGCCAGATACAAATCATTTTTCTGTGGCTTGCATATTTATACCTTGAGTAATCAAGATGCGTCTGATGTAGCTGCTGATGCTGTCTGTTGAGCCTCTCTTCCTGCTCAATCAGCCGTGCCTGCAGCCGCTCTCTCTCCGTCTCCAACTGCATCTTCTGCAACAGCAGCTGATGCCTCTTCTCCTCCCAGTCCTCGTGACCCAGCAGAGGTCTGGTCAGGGTTTCCTCGCTCATTAAACCCATGGCATTCACACTCTGAAGCCTGAGTGTGGATACGTGATTCATTTACATAATATCCTAACATTCTTCCTCATTGTCCTGATAGAATATGACTATAAAAAAATAGAGAAAAGTAAAAAAAAATGTATTCAAGTAGTAGAAGTCGTCAGGCCCCTATAGAGTCCTACTATACCTTTCACAGTCGCGTTTGTTAAAGCGGTCTTGCTGTCCATTTTGTAGATGAGGGCCATTGCAGCCTCTGCACTGATGCGTTCCATAGACACTGTTTTGGACTTGGCATTGCTCACATCTTTGGCAGGACTGCGAGTGTGGCTCAGTGCACTCTCTTTTATCACTCCTATGCGGTTTGGTTTGCCCATGGGTTGAACACAATGCAGTAGCACAGGAAACAGAGACAGGGTTGCTGCAGGTCTGTACTGCTCTTCCTTCATCAGCGCTCCTTTGCACTTGAAGGCTGAGATATGAGCCATCAAAAAGTGACCCATCAACTTTTCTGCTAGGCGTTCTGCTGGGCATCTCCTCAGTACTGAGCACCTGGACAGACAGCAAAGCAGACAATTGTCATATTCTGGCCAATTTAGGTATTTTAGACAAAACTGCCAAGACTGCACTGTAAAAACCAGAGTATGAACTAGATTATATTAAAAAGGTACAAATACCGGCCTTATTTGCTCATTGCTTGTTTGGCTGATGTAAAGCCTTTGCTGTTTGCTTAAAAAGGAGCTCACATATCCCAGCATCCTCTCACAAATTTCTGATTAACCTTCATAACTACAGAGAACTGTAGTAATCTGCTCTAAGGGCCACAAAATGTGTCAATATACACATGACCTGCCTCCCCCACTGTTAACCTCATCTTTAGAGGGTTCTACGTTTTATACCAGCATAAACTCAAATCATCTTTCAAAACTGTAAACTGGACTGTGGCCACAAGATTATGAGAACATTTTTTAACGGAGCACAGAATAATTGGTAGGTAAGTCAAGGTCAGGAACATTATGAGATAAACACGAGGAGGAAAGCCCATCTTATAGTTGACTGGAGACGGGACTGTGACTAATTTGCTATGGGTCAAAAAGCAGGCAAACACACATTATTCAGAGCCATCATGGGACGGTGAGGTTGACAAAGTCACCTGTTCTTGCCCGGATTGAAGTAACAGAGGCACCGTCACTTTTCAAAGTGTGACCTTCAGAGTGTTGCATTCTTGTCAAATCTTGCGAATTGGTATTAATCACACATAATTATATACATTTACTACACATATTGCTGCGGGCTTGCACTTGGCTGACCTGGGCAATAGACTGGTTGAGCTTAGCCTGTTGTTGAGAAAGGTACTGTTGGTAGAGCCCAAGAAGCTCCTGGCACTCTTTGTACTGCTGCTGCAGGCCTGTAGATCCAGTGGTTAAGATACTAACAAAGTTGTAGAACAACAAAACTAAACAGAACACAAAAAAATCTTTAGAGTGAAGTAACAAAAACGCATTGCGAAAAAAAAGGCCACGTCTTAAAACGTTTTTACGAATTAGCAAATTTAGGTAAATGAAAAAAGGTTTTCTTGCTTGAACAGGAAAAAACAAGTATAACACTGGAGTTAGACTGACAAATAAAATCTTGATTCCACACATTGGATGAGAAAAGCAGAGAAAACAACAGTTGAAAAGACAGGGAATAGGAGCCAGAAAAATCAAACTTGTTGTTGTGACAGAGAGCTTTCACCATCTGGGTCGGGCCAAGCTGTGTTGAGCTGAACTGGGCAGTGCCGTGCCAGGCTATCTGCCAGACAGAGAGCTGGCAGATGCAGAAAAACTAATCTGGAGCGCAACTACTGCGGCGCCTCAGGAGCCCACTAATGACAGTGGCAACACCACGCCACACCAGCACATACAAAGATAATGAGCATGAGAATTGAGAGACTGCACACAGACACATTCAATAATCAGCCTTAGCCTAGCCTCTTACTTTCTTTTAGTACACACACACACACACAAAATTCCCCAACTGCAATGTAAGCGGAGCACACACAACAAATACAATAAAGCAAGCACACACTCCTACCCAAGCTGACCATAAAGTGTATTCCTCCAGGCCATATCTTTTATGATGGTGGCCCTGGTCACCCAGCTGATGAGTTTCTCAGCATCAGTTTGGAAAAAAAGCACATTTTAAAAGAAAAATCAAAGTTCAAAGTATAGTCTTATTAAAAAATTGCTGGTGGAAGACTCCATAAGAAAACACTTTACTTGTTAGAAGACTTCAATCAGGCAGTGAAAATGAAACACAGGAAGAGAGAGAGGGAGAGAAGAAAGCAGGGACAGCTGTGAACTGAAAACTAGGTACCAAGCAAAGGCAGCAAATTCCATAAACACTGAGAAAATGTGAGGAAATGTTTTGATTGAACTCTCCATCTAACCAAGACTCCTTTACCACTAAACTGATAATATCCGTGGACGTAGTGCTATATGGTAAGCTTAAGGACATCAGAAGGACATCACATCGTGTAAACGGGTGCTGGGAGGTCTATTTATGCAGGGTCTTGAAAGGGAGATAGTGAATATGCTTATAGAGCCATACCTCACCTTATTCCAAGGTAGAAAGTTGTGTTGATTCAAGAAATGCACCAGGCTCATATTTAAACAGATTAAAGCCCAATTTGAAAAGTTCTCTTAAAGCTAATGTCTCAATGTTATTAGAGTAGCACACTGGAGAACAAAGCCTATTACATATTGAGTATGGTGTAGACCATACACAATACACACTGAGTGGACAAATATGTTCACAGGATCATAGTGTCTTGATAGCATCAGTTAACTGTTAATAAGTTAACAGGTTACCAGATAATACAGAGAAAATTCCACTTCTTCGGCCCCAATCGGAACAAAGCATGCTTCCTTTTCAGCCTTGGACTAGCCAGTGACCACCAAGCACTCAGAATCCTAGTTTACATCAGAGCAGCAAAGGGCCCACAATGACTTACTCCCTCCCATGTACCAAAAATACTCAGAATCAAGGGCTTGGGTTGAAGACGCTTCAGACAGGGCCTGTCAAAATGATTCACTTCCCTGTCAGGCTGAGGCTCAAATGAAATAATGAAATCCACTTCAAGGTGGAACAAATTTGCACAGGAGGGGGGAATATTTTAAAGCCTGCTTTAGCACACTGTGCCAAACAGATTGAGTCTGAGCGGGAATGTGAGGGAAACGAGGGCGCAGACTGATGTGTATGAATGTGTGGAAGCAATGATGAGGGATTAATAGAAAAAGACAGTTCACATAACTGTTGCAGAGCCACTAAGTGCAAGCCACACAATGAACCAAGACATAGTTCTTGTTTTAAATGTAGTTTTAAATCTAAACAGTGTATAGCTTTTTACTTGTGATCCCATTTGTGATCAAATTTAAAATGACAGCAGCTCCGTTTGTTCCTTTATTTTCAGTTCTTCATCTTCAGAGAATTTCCTAATTTTTGAAAAAAGACTTTCAACACAATAACATTTCAAGTTGTCAGAACTACGGGAACTCAGACAGTACTCAAACACCTCCACTAAAGCAGACCTTACAGCCCTTGGATTCACCATCACATTTGTTGAATGAAAGCTACAAACAACGCAGACCAGATCATGACAACACATGACAGCATGCTGGGCATATGAATTCTCCAAAGCAACCTTCTGATGTATGCTTATCAGAAAAAGCACACTTGATAGAACCAGATTTCCTCATTGTAAATGTCATCCCTCTAAAACCTGTGAGGCTAAAAATGGATTTGGCTCTGGCAATCCTCTATCACAACATGTAGCTTTTTCCAATGACATATCCTAACATGGCTGTTATTCCCTTCTCTTCATGGCCTCAGGATTCCCTCCAATTGTTTCCAACTCAATAGATGGCATTAGCTGTAGCACCAGCTGTGCCTTCCCCTGGATACAGCAAGTACAGCGGTGCACTGTGTTAATAACACCACCTTGACTTCTACCCATGCAAGCATGCCTTGAAGTACAAAAGGCATTCTTCCTTTCTAAAACATAAATTCAGTACACTGTGCCAGTCAGTTCCAAATGTCAGCTGAACACCCAAATATCAAGGGTGTGTTTTCCCTCTCATCCTAGGTGGCTTGGGGCTAAGGTATAGCCCTACATTCTTTATACTCCTGACAACCCTGAATCTTGGTTAGATAAGATAAGCTCAGGCGTAATGGAATTAGACTTGACAAGACTCTCATTCAATGTGTTTGCCTTTGGTGTCTCCTTAACCTTTCGGAGAAGTGCTGGAACCTTATGCCTGAGAAGAGCCTTCGTGAGTCTTGCACGCACTTTAAAAGACTACATTATGCCCCCTGAGGTGCTTGGATCCCAATGCTTTTTCCTCTCAAATACCATTTTAATGGAGTTTAGAAGTTTGGTGTAAATGCCAAGTCTTCGAGCCAAAGTGCTTTTAATTGAGTTGTGCTTTCCTAATTTTCCCCGCCGCCGTTGCCAATCGTGCAATTTACCAGTTGGGTCAATTACTCTTCATATTTCACAGCATTTTTAACCTAAATTGACTGCTGGCCATACTTTGATTTGACCTGAGCAAAATTGCTGTACACACAATATGTGGACTGTGGCAGCACACTATCACTATATTTCACTCCAGTGAATTTGTTGTAGGCAATCAAAACTCAGCGTCCCCACCTGTTCTCATTGTGTAAGGACAAAATGAGTGATTCCAAAGTTAATGCTCAGCATCCAGGAGGGGTTACAAACACACATGGTGAAAGCAAACACCATAGTGTTCTCGGTAAACAGCAAAATTCATCTTTGGACGATAAGATGATTTAGATAGTTTGGGGCCATGGCTCCAACCATGAAATTGATTGTGTACACAATAATGGATCAGCCACAAATACTAGCAAAACACAACAGCAGCAGGCATCAAATAATTTACATGCATCTGCTCTATTTCCATGCCTTTTGTGTAAAATTGAAGGGTATTGGCTAAAGATTGAGCAACGTCTTACACAAGACAACAGTGCCCCCTGCAGACATTCTCATGGAGCAGCACAAAAAAACAATAGTTACCAGCAATTAAATGTCAGATTTGTAGCAATCAAAACCTGATCCTTCCAAAATATTAAACATACCTATATTCCCTAAAGAGAGTTCAGACACAACTAGTGATTCAAATCCCTATGTATCAACAGACCTGTATAGATTCATACTTTGAACCAGTAATGCTTTTTGCAATACGAAACGAAATAAGTGCAAGGACATGCCAATTAGAAGTGCAGCAAAAGCTAGAGCAAAAATTAAAAAAGTGTTTTGTTTTTAATTGGTGCGTATGTTTTAAAAAGGATACTCTCCCTCTCCTGTGCAATTAACACATTTCGCTCTTCCAGTTGTTGGATCTTGCACTCAAACTTTTCCTGTTCCTCTTTGAGACGCTGCATTGACTCCTCTTTTTCCTCGCTAACTCTGGGCAGGAAATAAAGAACAGCACATCAACAAGTGATCTACAATTATAAATGACAACATTAAAAATGTAAATTAGGTGTCCCTTTAAACTGTTCAGCTTAGAACAGTCATATGCACAGCAGCGCTGGCTCAGGGCTCACCGTCATACACTGCTGCCTACCTGGCGAGTTCTTCGATGAGATTTGCAATTCGCCGCTTATCTTCAGCACATAGGTCCTTTAAACAAACCTGGCTCGGAATTCTGCTGGCTTCAGAGATTACCTGTACAGAGAATATGTGATAAGTGAATATGCTCTTCTTTCATTGTGTACAAGTATTCAGATTTCCCACATTCCTTTCATTAATGTAGAGAAAATATCCTACTCAAACTAAAGCTTACCTGTGATGGAGGGAGAAACGTTTCCAGGGTTGGGGAGGAAGTGTGATCTCTGGCAGCAGCAGCAATGTTCTGGCAAGCTTTTTCCTTAATGGAGGACCCGTTTTGTAAGTGGACATGTGTCTTGCTGGATTTCTTCAGTGTAGCCTCTTTTTTGTAGGCAGAACGTCTGGTTCGAGTCTTAGTTCCTCCTTTGCTGGAGAAACTGATGCTGCCTGGCATTAGATCAGTGTCCACTCCTAAAACGGTTCGTTGGTAAAGTTTGTTAGACGTAAACATGAGTTGCAAAGTCTGCCGCTGTCTCTTTAAAATGTGTCCAAAATATTATTAACACTCACCAGGAACATAGGCTAATGGCTGTTCGTCATCGGACGCTACGAGGATGGGAAGAGAAGAAGGGTTCAGGGCTGTCAGTAAAAACCGTTACTGACAAGCGTTTTGACATATAGCGTTCTAGTGCTGCAGCAGAAGCCTCTGTGTTAAGTCGCGTGCTTAAGAATTACGATACATATAAATTAAGAATACAACTTGTCTCAAAAAGGAAAATCTGTCTTTAACATTTAGACAACAACTTAATTGACAGTTAGCTAACTAGCGTAGCTGTCTCACTTCCTCAGAATTAAATCTCGGCACTGACAATATAAGAGTTTATCGGCTTAGTTTTGACAACCACTAGTACGATTAATGTTAAGGGACAATAGGCAAAAAAGTGAATAAAATGCCGTAAAATTGCAGATACCTCCATTCATCCAAAATATCCCCGAACTTTCAACTCTTCTTGTTGCTGCCGCCATGTTGAATCAACCGCCGCCACCACTCCCAAGCAACCAAACGTTGCTATGGGCTTTAAGTCCCGCCTTTTTCGCCAAAGTTGGAAAGCTGATTGGTTAAACTGTTAAACTGCGGTTTTTCTATTGGTCTAAACTTAAGGCAAACGACGAACGTCGCTTCCGGTGCCTGTTCGGCTGATGTGTGTTTTGGAGTCAGGTGAATGGTACAGAGGCGAGAGCTGCAGATGATGCCCTCGGGGTTTTCTTTACTTGTGTTATTACAATCCTAAAAATGGAGGAAATAAAGGACAACTTGGCGTTTAAAGGCGTTGCTGAGAGGCTCACGCTCGGCATTACTCGAATACTCGGTGTGTATTCATGCGGTTCTTACTCTAAAAACAGCAAATGATACGGTCGTTGGTGTTAGCTACAGTAGCAAACATGTCGCGTGTTATAATGCGTGTTATTAAATGTCCCTGTTGCACCAGAAAACATGCCCGGCGTGGTCGATGTGCGTTTCGCGGAGAGGGAGCCTGCAGAGAAGAGGAACCTGTTATCGTGGGAACAGGTGCACAGAATCACTTCATGGATGTCAAGGTCTGGGACTTAGTAACTGTTACCTTTATAACAAACCAGCCGTATTTCTTCCCCAGAAAAACACTTGTATATTACCAGAAGACCTGCGAGATTTCTATCTGACAACTGATGGATTCACACTAACTTGGAGCGTTAAACTGGACAGTAAGCAAGCCTATGTTCCTTAATAATACTAATACTGTATACCATATTTAGTATATATAGTATATAATATAATATAGTATATTAGTATTAATATACTAAACCCAAATGGTGCTGTCAAGGCTATGTCATATCTTAGTCACATCACATCACATCCTTCCTTCCTTTATTCCTGTCCATCAGATGAGCGTGTTCCCTTAGGACACATGATGATCAACAGCGTAGCCAGGCTGTGCCCACTGCTCCGACCAGCGACACTTTTCTCTCTTCCAAATGCTCCATCGCTGGCCGACTTGGACTGGGAGGAGAGCAGCTCAGAAAGTGGTAAAACTCACTCGTCCCGTAGGCACAGCTCAGCAATTACAGTGTGCCAAGTTAAGTTTAAGTGTGTTTGCGCGTGTTCAGTTGTGCAGAAATCATGCTAATGAAACAAGGGTTGATGTCAAAATACATATTTATTCAATACTCATTGCATCTTCAACCAGGGTCAGCCCGTGCTCCTGCAGCACCCCACTTTGACTCCCGGAGCCGCATATTCGAGCTGGATTCATGTGGTGGGAATGGCAAAGTTTGTCTAGTCTACAAAAACTGCACTCCAGGTTTTTATTTAATGTGTTGTTGTTTGGTGTTTGTTGTAAAAAGAGGAAAATACTCTCCATTTGTCGTCTAATTATTCTGGATTATTGTGAAGCTTGCTTTGTGTTTCACAGGTGTTGTAGCTCAGCAGAGTGAAATGTGGTTCATTGATCGTTCTTTGTGCTGGCATTTTTTAACGACAACTTTCACCTCCTACTACCGACTGATGATCACCCACCTTGGTCTGCCTGAGTGGCAGTATGCCTTCACCCCATACGGCCCCAGCCCACAGGCCAAGGTAGCAGCAGTTAAGACATCACATTTTCCACACTCGAAACCATGTGTTTTTTAATAGCATACTGAAGTTGTGTTACAGGCTTTTGTGACATTAACAAAATTTGAAGTCATGTAATTTGTAGACAATGCATTTCATTTATTCTGTTCCCTTTACATTATGCTATAATACTTAATTATATACACATAACACAACACATAGACATGTTTAAGCTCATTGTCTAAAATAGAATATTCACAGTCTATTTAGAGATTTCAGGATTTGTGCAGTAAATGAATGTGTACAAAGGTGACATGGTAAATTTCATAGCTGGTAGGAATGTGGCTACATTTTTTTTTCGGCCCTCTGCTTTTTTGGCACATAACTATATACGTTTTCTTAAACTATCTATATCTTTTTCTCTCTCCAGCAGTGGGCATCTCTGTACCAACCCTTGACCTTTAGTTGTGAACTCAGTCCAGCTGATCCAGCAGGAGATTCTTATATTAACAAGCTAGACCCTATAAAGGCCTTCAAAGGCAAAGCCAAAGTGTCTGCCCCCAAGAAGAAGCAGTCCACACAGTCCAGCTTAGGGAACACTGCCAAGAGCCAAGGCAGTGCAGGGAGACACAGTGGGCCAAAGCGGTAAGTTTCCCTTTGACAAAGCTTTTTAGTCATTCATGATCTGAATGAATCTGAACCATCAGCGGTTTCGTCACTGGCTGGACTCAACTGCTGTGCACTCAATGTTGTTTAAAAGTTTGATAAATCTGATTATCTTAAAATAAATAGATGCACATCTAGTTTCTAGTTTTCCTGTTTAAACGCATGATCACGTAGCACATGAAAAGTGCTTCTCACCTTATTTATGATGCAGTTTTATTCACCTTTTGCTGCTGAGCATCAGTGAAGGTAAATGAGGCTTGCTGAAGCTGCAGCGTAACATCTGCAACTGATTCATTATTCACAGCCTCATTTAACTCAGTGTTCACTAGTGACACCTCCTGGTTAAAATCATTTCTACCAATCAATTTAGAAAACGGAAATGTGTTGGTGACATAGCACAGACAATACTGACGCAGTAACAGATTGTAACACTTCTATAACCAATCTTTCTCTACCCTTTACAGTGTGTAAATGTTTTCATTATGACTATGTTTGGTTTACTTTGGCCTGTAAACATTTCATGTGAATGTATACTCCAGCAATAATATCCAAAGTCATTAGAGGTTTGATTGTGATTGTAAAGCCAACAGAAAAAGGCAGTTCACATACTTTCACAGCTGGAATCATTTTACAGGTGATTATACAGAAAATAAGAACCAGTGATTCACTATACTGTAAATGATGCATGCTGCAGTGGAAACCAGCACTGGTCTTCAAACAGTGCCTCAAAGCTTTTGTATTAAACATTCAGTCATTAACATATTGTATGTTATATGTAAGTATATGTAAAGCTAAACAGCTTTGAGCAATCAAAGTAACACAATTACTAAATCTGTATTATTGGTTCTACGGACAAGCTCTTAAGTGTAAATTGTGGTGTTTAGCAGTGATTCTAATAATATATACTTCTGATTCTAGGCTTCTGTGCAATGGATTGTTGGAAAGTGCCTAAACCTTAGTTTAGTGGCACTTTTAATGTGCAATGGGCTAATTTCTACTGTCTTTAGACAGTAGACTGTTTATTTTTTAAAGGCACATTTACTGTTAATGTCAAGCTGTGTATCTGGACCCCTGTAGGATTTGGGATAATAACAAAATTGAATGAACTGCTATTGCCTCAATAAAACAATGATATATAAATGCCAGTAAAATGGCTCTAGTTTTGTTTTTGCCTTTTTGTTGTTTTTTGTTTTAGTTGCTATAATTAACTTAACTGAATAATGAGCTAGCGATCTTTAACGCTTTTGTTTCACCCTAATCTGGTGAAATACAATAGAAATGTCGAATATTGTGTAGTGGCAGGAAGATTAAAAAACATAATTTACATTGAAGCCTATGGGGCATTTTTGGCCACGAGGGTCTCCAGAGGGCGCATCTGGCACCATATAAAAATACTAATGCAATCAAACCAATTTCTTATGTTATCTATTTCTTATCTTATCAATTCATATTTCTCCTTTCTAAGACTCTAACCACCGCCAAAACCCCATCCTCTTGCTATTTAGTTTATGGAGGGTTAGCTTTGGTTTTGTTTAGTTATTTTGCATAAAAAATGAGCAATACTTTAAATATGACAACTGGCATTTAAAAGGTTAAAATCCTGATAATTAAATGCTTCAAAGTTTTGGGCAGGTCTGAAGTTTTAGTTTTAAGTGATTTACAAATTGAAAGAAAGAAAAAATATTTTTTTAAAGGGAAAACAGGTCTTGAAAGTCAGTTTTACACATTTACATTGTGTCACCTCGTTGGTGTTGTCACACACATACATTCACAGAGGTGTGCTGTTGTTTCTCCAGAGGGGCGCTCTCCTCTTGTAACCCCCTCTCAAGCTGTCCGGAGATGGGTTGATGGTGCATTTCCACAAAGGCCTTGTATAGCCCAGCGCCTAACACCCCTCCAATGGGGGGCGCAACGAGAGGCACCCACCACCACCCGTTTCCAAACCTGTGTGATTCAGAAAACAGGCATACGCAGAGCAGTAGAAAGAGAAACTCTCAGCACATTCCACGTGGAAATGTTGACCGCGTACCTGAACACGTCCGCCCCCCAGCCAGCTACGGCAGTGAAGACCCTGGGTGCGATGTCTCTGGTGGGGTTGATAGCGTAGCCACTGTTGCTTCCCAGAGAAATGCCAATGAGCAGCACCAGCAGACCCACTGCAACCGGCTCGCTGCCCACGGCGGCCGGTTTGTTCCTCTGGTCGGACAGAGCCATCAGGCACAGCAGAAGCATTGCAGTGCCCACCACCTGGAGATGTCACAGCAAGACAGCGTGAAACGCACGGGGACGCGTGATCATCGGAGGCTCCTCATCCGCAGCTACTCATCTGCAGTCCAGCTCCAAAAGTACCTGGTCAAAGAATCCAGCCAGCAGAGAGAGATACGGTGCAGGGTAGGTGGCAAAGATGCCGGCGGTGGCCTTTTCCCCGCTCACCGTCAGGTTTCCTCCACAGTAATCATGGATGGCTTCTGCCATGTCCCAAACAGAGACGCACAGAAGTCACGCTTAGTTTTCATTCACCACAAGCTTGTTTTCTCTGCAGCAGCATTTTATTGGCTTAGGTTTAACACGATTTGATTACAGAACATGTATTAGTGCTCCATGCACATAAAGTTGAGACATTTATGGTTGATTTTCATGTGTGTTTTACAGTGTGCATAGGTTTTAGGACGGTTCAACGTGTCCCGCGCTCCCACCGTAATAGACGGCATAAATTGTCCCTGCCGCCAGAAAGGATCCCATCAGCTGGGCACAGACGTAGACAGGCAGCATCCTCCACGCCAGACGCCCGTATGTGCACATGGCGAGGGACACGGCTGCGTTCATGTGAGCCCCTGGTGGAGAGACGCAGCACGTGAGCCACTCGGATGAACCGTGAGGAGGTGTGAGCTCAGCGGTTCCACGCACCTGAGACTTTCCCCCCGACGTGCACCCCCATAGCGACGCCCAGGCCAAAGCCCAGGTTTATGCTGAGGTACTCTCCGAAGGCCCCTTGTCCTGTCTCTACCTGCGCCACGGACCCCAGACCAAACACCTGCACACACAGGAAGCCAAGGGGTGACTACAGCCCATTAGAACCTGGACCATTTTAGGATGAGAAGCGCAACAAGGTCACGGCCCGATAACGGAGGATGTGGTCACGCTGACAATGCTGAGTCAGCAAATCCGGTCGTTCAGGAAACAGGAAAAGCACGGGCCCCCTGCAACAGTCACGCGTATTCAGGTCAAGAGTGAGTCCGATTCCCGGCCTCCGAACAGACACATGTTTATCTACAGCGTGTGTTTGCGCCATGCGTCTGTGTGTTTACAGTCCACCCAGTGTTCTGAGTGCTGGCGTTGAGCCCAACAGCTGACTGACAACACGTGACTCGCGTGGCCCCGAGTCTGACCTCTGGTAACACCCACTTCACCCACGCGGGTCACCCACTCCATCCGGCCAATCGGCGCCCGGGACCCCTGTCATGTGACCGGGAAACACGCTCGCGTCCTCAGGAGAGAGAGCGCGTTATCGCCGTCAAGAGCGTGACAGTAATAATTAATGACACGCGGTGGTTGTAGATAGTGTGAGTATTGATGCCACACAGCTGAAGGACACTTACCATCATGACATATGTGCAGAGGGATTCAGCAAGTCCCACGCGAACCGCTTCACTCTTCAGCCAAACTTTGGGCCGCGCTACTTTAACTCCTTTCTGCTGAGACGCTCCAAGTTCTGCCAAGTCCTTCATGTCGTCGTCCTCCGCTCTGATTAAAGCCCTTTGTCTTTTGCCGTACGTCAGCGAAAGTGCAGCTGAGGTTCCCTTTAAGAAGAGTCCACAGGCAAGTGTGCTTCCTGCTGCTTGCAATCTCTCGTCTGACTTCTCCTCCGCGTGTACGAGTGTGTGTGTGTGTGTGTCTCTCTCTCTATCTCTCTCTCTCTATCTCTCTCTCTCTCTCGCTCTCTCTCTCCCTGTCACACATACCAATTGGGATTTGCCCACATTTTATAACCCACACCCACCCCCCACCTACTGTAACCACTCCCCACCCACTGTACCCGATATCAGCCACCCACACACACGCACAAACACTGAGCACTAGTCCAGTTGGGGAAAATGTTTTGAAATCAACCTTAAAGTGCAAAACAGGAAAAGGTCAATATCAAAAAACAATATAATTTAAACTGTCATTATAATAACTGATAGGAGTAAATATAATCTTTAAAGCAGCAACTGTATATTGTAAGATGACAGGCCTGTGGGGCGAGGGTCAATAGTCTGTCCTGTTCCACGTGCAACAGATAAATACAAAAACAAACTTATCAGGCCTCCACACACACACGCTGACTGAACATGTGTGCAGCATGTTAGCGTGCGACACGCGTGACGGACGGTGCTCGCGTCCACGCTGTGCTCCTGGAGCCGGCTGGTCCGGTTTTTGGACGGATGGGTTGGGTTCAGAGCATGTCTTTCTGCTCTGTCTGCTCTAAACTATGTCATGAAGAGTCCTATTGGTCGTTAGAACCAGGGACCGCTTTGGATGTGGGGCCCTCATGAAACCTCCCTTTTCTGCCTGAACTCCCACCGCAGGGGACATGTCACCTGTTCGGCCCGACTCCCAACATCACCTGCTGCTTTTGGGAACCTGGACCTGCCCCACGCACATGGGGTGGGGCAGGTTTCCTTTGGTTATTTAACAATAGATAAAGGATAACGCCCTTCAGTGGGATGAATCCTCTCCATTTGGTGCACGCGGCTGCTTTTGTTGTGTTGTAGCTCTGTAATCATGCTCGTTCCTTTGGGACGGGAAGTCCTCAATCACTAAACATTAGATGACCGTTTGGAATTCCTCACTTTCATATCAGACTCTTCTTTTCCCGTATTCTTTTTTTTTTTTTAAACCACATGTTTAATGTTACATAAGCAAGTTTACTTTCAACATTCCAACATGGTGTCAACTCAGTACGAAAGTATCAGCGTTTGTTTCAGTCCATGTAAATGTTTTGGTCGGTTCTTCAGTCATACCTGCTTATTTGTCTGTAGGTTTCACAGTCCATCATACTTTCCCTTAAGTCAAACCATGTGTAGCCTGGATTTAATTGTGAGTCCTGAGCTCTGCTGTGTCCAAGATGTTACCATGTGGTGGTAATGTTCTGCTGCTTCCATCTCCGCCAGCCCCCGTTGTTGGGTGACGTGAGCATGAAGACATGCAGCCAGGATGAAGCAGGAGGGTCATTTTTCTCCTTAGAAGAGGCCAAACAACAAGACAAGCAACAACAAAACTCTGATTATGTGACAATTCAGAATTCTCATTGCATTTTTGCTTTTTTTATTCATATTAAAGCCAAGTGTCTTATGCAAAAGCTCAAACCTGTGATTTTTGCACATCCAATATTTTTTTGGATTCACACCTAAATCCAATTGTTTAACCCCACAATGGATAACGCTCACCAACATCTTTACCCAGTTAAATATTAACAATGAACCAATAAAGTGAGCGCAGCTGGTTCTGAAGTCAGATACTTGTTACACTTGGGCTGTAAGAGACTGGTTGACCGAGTGTTACGGTAAAAGGACTATTTAGATATCGTCTGTCCCTGAAACATCTAAACCAACCCTGCCGAGAAATATGAGGAACGATAGAAAACCTCAATTATTTATCTGGTTATTGTGAGTCTGAAATGTCCTAAAATCTCATTCTAAAGTATATCCAGCCCTGGTTCATTTTTAACATTTGTTCCTGTCTCTGTGTCGTTCTCCTTTTCCTTTTAACGTCCTGCTGCTTCATAACTTGGTCGTGCGCAGGGACGAGCGAAACACACCTGGTTGATCTGAAGAGGCAACAGTGTTTGTCTGTGAAGAGTCAGGTCGGTTACTCTTCACCTGAGAGTTCACACCAAAGTCCATGGACTGGTGTCTATCATATGCAAACGGTTGAAAAAGCAGTTTATCCCAGTTTCCTGTGACAATAGTACAATAGTAGCAGTGAAATAAATTCTGTAATTAGGGTACAATTAGTGCGATTTGTCTCTATATTTGTCTAAGAAGACATGCTTTTAAGGACCTTATAGTTCCAGTTAGACCTGTTATCTTATAGCACCCCCCCCCCTCTCCCTCCTCTTACCCCCCTCGTCTGACCTCTGAGTCGGCTCTGGGGCTCGGAGCGTCGCAGACACCACCCACCGCCGTACTTCTGTCGGACTCTCTCTCGCTCCCTCTCTCACTCCCTCTCTCTCTCCCTCTCCCTCCCGGCTGTCGCTCACACGCGTTCGCACGACGAGATGATGTGGACGGATTTGCTCTGTCACCCGCTGTGGGCCGCTTCCACCGTGCTGCTGGCGCTCGTGCTGCGGCAGCAGAGGAGAGCGCGCTGGGACCCGCGAGCCTGCGCCGTGCAGCTCAAGGGGAAGACGGCTATAGTGACGGGAGCCAATACAGGTGGGTCGCACGCGCTCGTCGGGGCTGGCACGCGCTCTGAACGCGCCGGCATTAGCGTTTGATCTTAACGTGGCAGCGGAAAACCTCATTTCTGAGGCAAATGGTCGCAAATGTCTGGAAAGAAAACCTCTTTGGACCTTGGACCTTGCAGGAAATGCCAGTGAAGTGCTAACTATGGTTTGTGTCTATATTTTTACAAGCTTATAAATTCTCCCTTTTTAAGTTGAAGCTACCAGAAAGGTGATACTTCTATCAAAGTATTAGAAAATATATTTATGTTAATAAAATGTAAAATATTTTTAAAAATCCCAACATGGAGAGAACAGAAAAGAGCAGAACACAGGGACATGAATGTAGGATCCACACACGAGCTGAACCTTGCTGTAACCGTGTCTGGTAAACAATTAAAGGACCCGGTCAATGTAAACGCGTTGTGTGACGGAACGCTGGATTTTCCCAGAGCGCGTGGCGAGACGCGGCTGGCAGGAGTCATTCCCTTCACTACGCTGGAAGCAACTGCGTCGACTGAATCTAAAGAGTCACCGCTCGCTGGCCAGTCAGAGCCGCTCGTCTCATGATGAGTCGGTGGGTGGATGAACTCAACCTGCCAGAGAAGTGTGTCAATCAGCTGGAAACTTTCCATTAAGATGACATTAGACCGTGCACTGGTCATACTGGTCATACTGGTTAAGGGATGTGATTCAGAATTACGTCCACTTCATGTAAAAACGCTACTTTAAAATACTCAATGGTTTCAGAATGGAGCACAGATCAGCAAAGAGACTGGCTGAAGTATGATCGTCAGTGATCTGAAATAAACTGCTGGAATCACAAAATGACTTCATGAAATTAGGTCAGAGCGGGTGAGAAACCGATGAGTCCGATGGCAAAGACAAACCAAGTGCGACGCCTCAATGCGTCAATCCTTGTATCTAGTTCCGTGCTGGAAAATCAGCATTCCTTCTGCTTTCACTTCGTTCCTCGGGCACTGTGAGGTCACACGTGTCCTGTGATGCTGTGTTCTGGGCTTGACATGCTTTTCGCCCAGATCCATCGTTCTGTCGGTGGCTTTTCAGCTGCTTGTGCACTTTTCTCTGCTGAACCTTGTCCTGTGTTTCATTTTTTGAGGTACTTTTCAGTCATTCCCAGTGAGGACCCCTGTCAGTCTGTAGGTTGTAAACACTTCAGGCTTTGAGGCTCTGGAGGCCTCACTTTCTCCGTTCCCACCTCTGATGTGCAGCTTTGCTGTGTGTCCACCAGTAAATACCAGCAGGGAAACCAGCGACGTCCATCTCCTCCAGTTCTCACACGGAGCCTGTGAACATGATGAGTAGTGGTGACGTTTACCAGCATGTTTAGTGGGAAACCGCAGCATTCTTTTACCCATCCGCTGTAAATGTGAACTTCTTACGGGAAAGAGAACAATGGCAACACATAGGAGCTGTAACTTTTCAAAATTCCTACAGAGCCGAACGTCTCCTGAGGCCGATTTGGATTTTGTCTTCTAGAGAAAGTCTTTGTCCTTCAGTGAGCGGGATATATTTTAAGCTGTTCAGAGTGGTGAACCAGATGCTTTCTGTTCTCCCATTCAGTGGCCTTCACTTCCTATTGTGTTTGTCTTCAAAAGGCTGTGATTTTTGCTGTTTTCAGTTGTGGTTTGCGACTAATCAAGCAAGCTGCACTGTGAATATTATTGTTTCTTGTGTGCAGCTCCTAAAAAGAGTCATTAATGTTTGATTATATAATGTCAGTGTTTTTGTAACAATCAACAACTGAAAGATCCCAGCTGGCTTTGAACTGCTCACATTGTGCTTTTCTAAGAGCTCCTACCTGATCATGTCTGACTGAAGCTGCAACAAAGGCAGGCATTCGAATAATTGGAAGCTTTGCTCACTTTCACCCGGTCTTAATAGGCTCGTCTTAATACAGTATCTGATATTAAACCTCACATTGTAAAGTGAACTGAATTATTCATTAAGGCAGTTTAGCTCTCGTTGCTGCAAACGATGCTGCTACCTCTGAGTGTGATGTTATGATGATGCTAATTATATAATGATACGCTGAGTTTCTTTTAGTGTGGGCAGCCTGCTTGGCCTTCACTGGGAGACGCAATAACCAGATTTATTAACCAACCAAGTCCTTGTCTTCTCACCTTATCTGGCTATTTTATCAGTGTTGGCTTCTGTCAGTGTTGATACCAAAAGAACATCTGCGGGACAATAACGGCGTGTAGACACGGACCAGGCTCACCTCGTTCTTCTCCCCTCCTCCTCTTCGCCAGGCATCGGGAAGTTCATAGCGCTGGACTTCGCCCGGCGCGGGGCCCGCGTCATCCTGGCCTGTCGGAGCGAGGCCCGCGGCTCCGAGGCGCTGAGGGAGATCCGCGAGAAGTCGGGGAACGGCGACGTCCACCTGCGTCTGGTGGACCTCGCGTCCATGGAGTCGGTCCGAGCGTTCGCCAAGGGGGTTCTGGAGGAGGAGGAAGCGCTGCACATCCTGGTCAACAACGCCGCGGTGTCAGGTCACGCCTGGACTAATCGCAAATCACATGTGGACATTTGAATTGCTGCTTTCAGGCTCAAACTTGGCTGATCTGGTGTCACAGCACAGATGAATAGCAGTAAATTATGCTGAGTTAACGTTTTTCCGTCAAATGTCTGCACATGAGTGTGTGTGGTTATTGCAACAGCCCGTTCTCCACCAGGTTTACCCAGGAGCATCACCAAAGAAGGCTTTGACCTCACCTTTGCCACCAACCACCTGGGGCCTTTTCTGCTCACCAACCTGCTGCTGGGTAAAATCTGCTGGTTACTGTGGAAATGCCTGAAAACGTGGGCGTTACCGTCTCGTTCCCTCATCCTCGCTTTCTCTCCGGGTCCAGACCTGCTGAAGCGCTCGGCTCCGGCGCGGATCGTCACGCTCAGCTCGCTCAACCACTGGAGGGGTGAGATCGACTTTGCCCATTTTCACGGAGACAAGCTCACGTACTTCATGGATAAAGTCTACAACCACACCAAGCTGCACAACGTCGTGTGCACCAACGAGCTGGCGCGAAGGCTCCAGGGCACAGGTACGACGCAAGCAGCAGCGGAGGTGGTTCCATTTGGTGGAGAGCAGTGAGGTATAGTTAGAGCAAATTATGAGAGAGAGAGAGAGAGAGCGAGAGCGAGAGCGAGAGAGAGAGAGAGAGAGAGAGAGAGAGAGAGAGAGAGAGAGAGAGAGAGAGAGAGAGAGAGAGAGAGAACACTCGATGTCATCAAGGTTCTAGCATCAGGTCGCGTTTCTGTTTTTCATGAAATGGTTTTTCCCTCGTTTGTGTCAAATTAAAGCACTAGGGAGAAGTTCGCTTACTTTGCTCACAGTTTGCCTCTGGTCCTGCCGTTGCGTTTAGGTGTCACGGCGAACTCCGTGCATCCCGGCGTCGTGGTGACGGAAGTGATGAGACACTATTCGTTTGTGCTTCGCTTCCTTTTCCAGACCATAGGCTTCTTTTTTTTCAAGGTGAGTAAATGCCGGTTGCATCACTGCTTTCATGAATGATTAATAATGAACACTTTAATCATGGTGACTTATCACACAGTGAAACCGCTGCTGGGTTTCCTGTGACACATAAACTGAAACTCTGTGACAAACAGACGACTTAAGAAATGAGTCTTTATAATGCGTTGCATTGAGGGAATGTGGCCTTCACATCCTTCACATGTGTGTGTTCATAGAAGTCCTTGTGTTGTGTACTGTGTTGTCACACTGTTGATACACACTCGTGTTCACATCTGGGATCCATCACCGTCGGTTTCCTGTGTGTTCAGCATCTGTTTTGGTCTTTCTTTGCACTTGGTTGCGTATTTTAAGAGCTGCTTACGCTAAAACGCTCTGACGCCGCTGCCTCTCTGTCAGTCTCCAGACGAGGGCGCCGTCAGCTCCATCTACTGCGCCGTGGCGGAGGAAACCGACGGCATCACCGGCAAGTACTTTGACAGCGACTGCTCCCTGACGCTTCCGGCGCCTTTGGCCCGAGACGCTGCCCTCGCGGTCAAGGACTTCGATGTTTGCGAGAGACTCACGTCAAAGCTCTGAAGCAACACTGACGCAACCGGAGGATTGATTAGAAAGGGTCGAACTCCAGCCCCACCCTGGTTCGACTGCTGAATGAAGGTTTCTGATGTAGAATGAAGAGCTGATCGTCTGCGGTGACTTGATTTAAACATAAATAATTGTGTCTACACACAACTGCCGTCAGGATTTGCTGCACTTGTGTAAATAACGAGGTAAATTCACTTTAATGCCATATTGATTATTAAAGAGCAATTTTGATAAGACACTCTTCACAAACATCTGCCTTTATTGACAAAGTCATTCCAACATAATAAAACCTCTGAGTGTCCGGTGTCTTGTGAAAGACCTTTACAGTGTTCAGCCACTTGTGCCTCAGGCGTCACTATTTGGCTGCAGAGAGACAGAGAGTGGGAGAGCAGCTTAAGGGACAGACGGGTTGGTAACGGAAGCGTCGACACACGGCCGTAATGAGGCTTCTTCGCCTTCAGCTGCTACCTTTCTGATGTTGGTCCGCCATGTCGTGAATGATGTCCTTCAGCACCGAAGTCACGAGATCCAGCTGGACTTCATCCATCGTCTTATCCTGGACACAAAGTGGGAGATTATAGGACGTGTGTGTGTGTGTGTGTGTGTGTGTGTGTGTGTGTGTGTGTGTGTGTGTGTGTGTGTGTGTGTGTGTGTGTGTGTGTGTGTGTGTGTGTGTGCGCGCTCACGCTCACGCTCACGCTCACAGGATTTCCACCATCGTCCACTGGTGGAAGCTGTTGGACGCTCACGTCTTCAGACTGAGCGTCCTCTACTTGAGGCTCGATTTCCTTTCTTCCCTCGCGCTCCTGCAGAACGACACAAACCCAAAAGGCGTCAGCTGCGCGATGCAGTTGGGCTCCGGTCTGTGCGGTGGAAAACACAGCGTTTACCTTCATCAGCATCATCTCCTTTGGGCTGAAGAAGGTGATGTGTCCCTCTGACCTGGCAGCGAGCAGCCACACCACCACCACGCAGCCGGCCACCGAGCTGTGCATCCTCATTCTGCTCCGTGACCAACACATTAACACATTACATAATGAGTTCATGAGCCATGTTACACTGGGGCTTCCTCTGTTGGCAGATTTCAGGCTACTTGAGGACGTCGGAGGATATTTTCAACATAAAGGAAAGTGAAAACACATTAGTGTGAGGCAACGTGTTTACAGAAACAATAAAGGGGAGGTGGGAGGAGACTGAGAAAAGGGATCAGAGTCCAGAGAGTCAACGGTTACGACACCTCAGTACACAAATGTAGGAAAGTGAAGACACGACAATGAGCAGAAAGGCAGGAGTAACGTAAGAGTGAGGGAAAGTCTGAAGCAGAAGCAGAACACGTCGTATGTTACTCACGTGATTTGTCGAGCCTGGAAAACAGCTTTAAAATGAGAAGAGCTCCACCTGTCTGAGCGTCAGCGCGTCCCAGCAGCCTTTTTATCAAGACCTCTCCTTATGGTGGAGCTTTTTACTGTGCTGCCTCACATCCTGCCCTCAGCGGACTCCTTCAAGCACCTTCCTCCGCGTTCCTGGAAACAGAGAAATCTGCCTTTTTTTTATGACAGCAGTAAGCTGAGCTGCTGCTGTGTGTGTGTGTGTGTGTGTGTGTGTGTGTGTGTGTGTGTGTGTGTGTGTGTGTGTGTGTGTGTGTGTGTGTGTGTGTGTGTTTAACCAGGAGACAACCTGTCTAGCGGGGTCCATCATAAATTCTCCCCCCTAGGTTCATTTCCATCACATTTATGGTCTGCCTGTAATTTGACAGACCAACATGCATCCGTTACTTGGAAACCGCTACAGGAGCTTTAATTAGGTTTATTTCCTGAACGCGTCATTCCTTCCGGGAGAACACTCTGTAGTTTGTGCAACATCTGGATTAACCATTCTTCCAACATTAGCTTCTTGCAGCCCACAGCTACAGTACCAGCATCCCGATGGAGCAGATTAAGGAAAAGCCCTTCGATTTGATTTGACTGCATGTCCTGTCCTAATCACGCTGTTCCTCAGGTGCAGAGACGCCCCCGTCGACTCTGGGGCCCATTACCCCCAAATTTTCTTGTGTTGTTTGTGTATGTCTGGGGACGGTGCATATGCATTGTACAGTGTCTTTTTGAGAGCATTTGCAGAATTTATAGTTTTGTCAGTGTGATATGTGCTAATATCATGCAAAATCATTCATACAGTGCAGTCAAATGGCATTTAGACACATGTATATGTGTGCAAATCCTCCTTACAAGTTGCTTTATGTGTTTTTTTTCCTGCATGTACATCAATAACTGTTAAAGTAGTATTTGCAATTTTTGAAATGCTCCTTGAGCTAGAGTTTTTCATTTTAATTATGCTCAAACTGCACATTAAAACACTTTATACCTATAAGAGTTATGAATGTATGCAAAGTATCAGATACTTTACATTTTTCATGAAAATAAACTGATCCAGCTCAAACTGCTGATTCAGTCTTTTTGTTTTTTGTGTTATTCGAAAAAATGTAGCATGTAATATAACACGGTTGTCCACCCCTTGAATGCTGCAGTCAGACTCCACAAAAAGCAATGTTAATTTAACTACTTGTACATCACTTACTCACTGATTATTGATTAATAGTTATGTTGTAAAGCATTGCAATATTTATAATGTGCAATAACCATCACCCATGATTCCAAATGTACACTTCTCACTTATTCAGGATTCAAGATTCAAAAAACTTTATTAATCCCAGAGGGAGTTATTTTTTATTTTGCACACTTTGATCGCTGTCACAGTTGCAGTTACACATAAGAAGGAAGGGAGATTACAAATAGGAACAGTAACACATCTACACACACTCACATCAAGTCTAATTACTATTGTCTAATTACTAGCTAAAGTTTTATTGTACATGCTATTTCACGTAGGATGCAGTTTTCCCACTGTGGGACTGAGAAAGGCTTTATATGTAATACTTCACCCATTAAAATGGGTTATGTTGTGTGTGTCCAGCAGAGGGCGACGTCTGCGTGAGATCCCGCGGTGTTGAGTTATCGCGGTAGTTGGGTCGTGTGGTATTCTGCTGAAACGTGGGACTCCCGTCTTTTTCTGGAGGAGAAGCTGCAGAGCAGACACGCGTGGCGTGTTGCAGCAGATACTTACTAATCATGGTAAGCTACGGGCTGTTAGGCACGGTTGTGGAGTTTGTGGTCGATGTTTATCGTAAAGGAGACTTTGAGATTGCTCGTGCTTTAAGTTTAAATACTTGTGATATTTTTCTTGTTTTCCTGTGAAAGGCCTATTGAGCAGCTAGCCACCCATATGGCTAATATGAGCAGAGAGATGCGTAATAGACTAAAACTACCACTGCTGGTGATATGAGAGATATCGTATTGTGGATCATGCAGATAATTACTAACCAGTAGCTGCTGCGTATTTGTTTAGTGCGTAACGTTTTCAAATCTTGCATATAACGGTTGCGTTAGCTAGCTGCTAGCCTAAGTTAGCTTTGACGCCATCTGCGTACGGGCCCGCGTTAGCACGTGGGTTTCTCACGAGGGCGACGTGGCTGCGCGTTAAAGTCGCCACAACGTACGAGGACACGTTAAGAGTAATTATTAATTCTCCAATCGTGTCGGGCGCGATGTACAAAAGCAACATTAGCGACGATTCGACCAAAACGTGGGGCGTCACCACGTGGAGATCAGCAACCTCAGTTTGTTTCTGTGACATTACGATACATATGATTCGTCAACGTGTGTGTTTACTGTTCTCAGATCCTAAACGTGCTGTTCGAGCATGCGTCCGGCTACGCGCTGTTCGCCGTGAAAGAGGCGGAGGAGATCGGCATGCTGCTGCCTCAGGTAGGCGCCCGGTCCCCGCGTCCCCGCGCTCGGTTGTGGTCGTAGAGCGTGTTCTTAACGCGGCAGCCGTGCGTTTCAGGTGGAGGCGAGCGTGCTGAGCCTGGCGAAGTTCAACGGCATGGTGAGCCTGGCGGCCTTCTTCCCCTTCAAGTCGGCCCAGGCCGCGCTGGAGAACATCAACGCCATTTCTGAAGGTGAGCTGGTCTTCCCGGTGTCCGGCAGCGTCCTCGGTTGTAATGATGTTTTTAATAATCTGTCAATCCACTGAGTTACTGTGCTGACAGCCTACTGTTAACACTGAACAGCTGAGGATTTTATATTTCCATGTGGAGGTGGTTTCTAAGGTTCTGTCCAGTTTCCTTAGACCAACGTGGGCCACATTCCGGAACCAGACAGGGACACGCTGCTGCTGAGTCTATGATCACACATTTCCTATCCTCTATTTTCAGGTGTTGTTCATGCTGACCTGAAGTTGTTCCTTGAGACAAACTTGCCCCGATCTGGAAAGAAGAAAGCTGTGTTGGGGGTTTCAGATGCCAAAATAGGTGCAGCTTTACAAGAAGAGTTTAGCATTTCTATCCAGACTGGTGGCGTGGTAGCGGAGATAACCAGAGGTGAGGGAAATAAGCTGCCAACAGCTTAACCACTTAAAATGTGCCTGTTGTGATGTCATTGTTGCTTACTGAAACCGATGAAGGTTTATACTGAAAATCTGAACAGCCACTAGTCATGTGCTTCCGAACTCTTGCTTCATCCACCCTCAACAAGCAATTTTTTTCCCCGTTCTCTTTCCTGTCAGGTGTGCGTTTGCACTTTCACTCTCTGGTGAAAGGTCTGACTTCACAGGCTGCCTCCAAGGCACAGCTGGGTCTTGGCCACAGCTACTCAAGAGCGAAGGTCAAGTTCAATGTCAACAGGGCAGACAACATGATCATCCAGTCCATTGCTCTGCTGGATCAGCTGGACAAAGACATAAACACCTTCTCCATGCGTGTCCGGTAGGGTTCCCTTCATTACCGTACTGAAACAAAGCTTACATTACAGAACTAGACCACAGCTCAGTGTTCTAAAACATTAGGTTTTCTGCATCCTCCTAAAGCTTACCACGGTTGGCACATCCTAGAGTGCTGACTGTATAGAAACAGGAGGGATACTAACCTCCTAACAGCTCTGTTCTTCCAGCTTGTCTGGTGGGCCAATACTGTTGGGTGGGACATCCGTTCTAGTCTATTCAGATGTGATCACTACATTTCTTTGAACTGTTGTGCAGTCTCTTAACAGTCTGTTGTCCCTTCTCAGTGAATGGTATGGCTACCATTTCCCAGAGCTGATCAAGGTTGTGTCGGAGAACTCGATGTACTGCCGCGTGGCCCAGCTCATTGGAAACAGGAAGGAGTTGTCAGAGGAGAATCTGGAAAGCCTGGAGGAGGTGGTGATGGACAGTGCCAAGGCTCAAGCCATTCTAGATGCATCGCGCTCATCGATGGGTCAGTAAATTAGTCATTCTCAAACTATAAAGTTTAGAGCCCTGACATTCTTGCAGCGTGAAACTTTGATTTTGATGCATTAAAATCATGACGTGCCCCTTTTTTGCCCACCCTGGATTAATAATTGTCCTTGGTGTCTAACACAGGGGGGCAGATTAGCTCTCTCATAAACCTGTAGTGAAGGCACAAATCCTCACTGCGGATCCTGTCGGGAGAAACACGTGCACCTTTAATTCTAATTTAGCAGTGTAGCGCCTTACAATGAACAAATCAGTAAAAGTAGTAAATCATTGTCTCCGGACTCTCCTGTAGGCATGGACATTTCTCCCATCGACCTGATCAACATCGAGAGGTTCTCCAATCGTGTTGTGTCTCTGGCTGCTTATCGACTGGAACTGCAAGAATACCTGCGTTCAAAGATGAGTCAAGTGGCTCCAAACCTGGCAGCCCTAATTGGAGATGTGGTGAGTAGATTGTGAAATGTTTCAGAACAAGGATCAATGATGTTATACCATAATCTGTCAATCCCCTGAACCGCTGTGACGAGACCTATTGTGTGCTGATGGTCCTTTTTTACTTGTGCAGCTTCTAGCAAAGTGCAACGAGTCTATTGCACAAATGGTTATTTATTTATTATTTTTTAAATTTTAGGTGGGAGCTCGTCTGATCTCCCACGCCGGCAGTCTGACCAACCTGGCCAAGTATCCAGCCTCCACCGTCCAGATCCTGGGAGCAGAGAAGGCCCTGTTCAGGTACTGGGGCGCCCCCTCCCTGCAGGGGAGTCAAGTGGCTGCAGTGATGGCAGGGCTGGGCTGGAGCAGAGCTGGGTGACCAGAGAAGACAAGAGTCCTCCTGGAGTGATCCCTCTCGCCCTAATGCACCCCCATAGTCTGAGCAGCCACTCACAGCACTGAGGTAGCAAATTGAAACAGCTGTTTAAAACTTATGGTTTCTGAACGTCACGGAGCGTTTGAGGAACTCAACATTAATCATAAATTTATACCAGTCTATTTATCTGGTTATTTAATGTACAGCATGTTTTGTAATCAGTTTCTGCAAATGTTCATTTTTGGGTGTGAAAGCAGCTGTATTTTCACACAGAGCCCTAAAGACTCATGGCAACACTCCCAAGTATGGCCTGATCTTCCACTCGACCTTCATTGGACGTGCTGCTGCCAAGAACAAAGGCCGCATCTCCAGATACCTGGCAAACAAATGCACGATTGCCTCACGTATTGACTGTTTCTCTGGTGAGTTCAGACCTGTGGGTTCATTGGGTCTTTAGACAAATTTTGTACCTGTAATGTAAACTGTATTCACCCTGGTTGATGTTGAAACCCATCTTCAAAGCATTTAAAGGTCACTGTAATCCTAAAACCATTGTTTGCCTTTTTGCAGAGTTACCCACAAGTGTGTTTGGCGACCGGTTACGCGAACAGGTGGAAGAGCGCCTGTCCTTTTACGAGACTGGTGAGGTACCACGGAAAAATGTGGATGTCATGAAAGAAGCAGTGAAAGAGGTGAGCTCAGTTAGAACTAGGGCCCAGTAATGGTCTTAAAATAGGACAGTGATGTAAATGTTGTGAATGATGAAAAATATTTTACCTGAACTCACTGAGGGTAAAAACTGATTTAATGAGCCTGACACAGCACCAATGACTTTTTTTGAAAACCTTGTGGTTTCATATCAGATTCTAATATTTTGGGTTTTTTTTTTTTTTTGTCTTAGGCGACTGATGTTGCAGCAGAGCTCAAACGGAAACTGGAGAAAAAGGAAAAGAAACGCAAGAAGCGTGAGAAGAAACTAAAAGAACTTGATGCAAATGGTGAAACGAACGGTGAAGCTGAGGTAAGTCCTGCTGTAGTGTTTGCCCATGCATGTTTGATTTGAGATTCGACCCACACTTGTGGTCCTGTCTCAGTGTACCACATGCTATATTAGTATGACTCCGAACCATTGGCTGGTCCGAAACAGTGGGCTTGATCACTGAAGTGAGTCAGACACTGGTGTTGCTGGATATTTAGTTGATCCTAAATTCATTAGAATTAATTTCCCTAACTGTGTTGACTTGTTTTTCTTTAAAGGCAGAGAATGGGGAAGCTGAGACCCCTATAGTCAAAAAGAAGAAAAAACAATTGGCTGAGGAGGTCGAGGCAGAGGAGACCCCAGCTGCAGAGAACGGAGCAGAAGAAACTCCGAAGAAGAAAAAGAAGCAAAAGTCAGAGACAGAAAATCAAGATGACACAACTGAGACTCTGTCCCAAAAGAAAAAGAAACGGAAGAGTGGAGCCACAGAGGAAGAGCTGGCAGAGACTCCTGTGACGGAGAAGAAAAAGAAAAAAAAGAAAGATGACTAAGGCCAAAGACTCTCATTTTTCTGTACAGTTAATTTTACTCTTTAGCTGAAGCTACTTTATTTTTACTTCTGATTTCTGTTGCTGCTTAAGTTGTATTTTGCAGCATCACAGCCCAATAGGCTGAAAAATGTAACGCTCGTCTGTGCCTTGACATTTGTCATATACTTCTGTAAATAAATTCTATAAAATGCGTTCAGATATGTGGCCTGTACTTCATAAGCCTGACTACTGCCTATTATGTATTTTATTATTGGGTCAGTTTTGTCCTTAGGTCAGTGAAGAGAGCATTAAAACTTTTTCAATCTTCAATCGACAACAGCGGGTGACAAAATAAAAACTTTTGTAGGTTGATGTAAAATGTCTGCTTTGGCCTCTATTCTACATCACATACCTTTCCTGTCACAACTCCTTGTATTCGTCCAAACTTGTCCAAAGCCTGACTTAAGAAGCTAGATTGTGTTCCCTATGGTCACATTATGTAAAATACTAGTTCTTAAAGTGAAACCTATTTAGTTTACATGCATGAAAGTACTGATTTAAATACAGAAATTTAAAAAACTGGCACTGTGGGGAACAATGTGGTGTAAACTGATATCACACAAGAACTGGTTATAATTTTTTTTTAATCTGGACAACAAGGATTAAACCAATGTTAAAATGACATCAAATCCAAGGCCAGGCTGGTCAAACCAACCAACTAGTAAAAGTTGAGGAATGAGAGACAGATGGAGGGAACTGGGGAAATAAAGGAAAAATCAACTTGGGTCACCCTCAGTATAAGGATTCACAGATGCGGGAGACTCAAAGTTACAAAAAAATTTCTTCTAAAATAAAAAAAGGCCTTTGCCGTGAAAATGATGTGTAGAATCTATGTACATCATTCTCAGTTCATGTATGCATACAAAAAAAATCCACATCACAAGATGCTTGTGTTCAAGTATATTCACCAACTTCATCTCCATGATTTAGCATTCTTTCCACATTTTTTTGAAATAAAATGTCCTTCAAAATAAAAAAACAAAATGCAGAAAACCACATTTTATGTCCTACCAATACATATATACTGTATAAATACATACATAAATATATTTTACATACAACAGCCATAAATTTGAAAAGGGGATATACAGAGTAAAGGGAGGGAGGTGGTAGTGTGTGTTTTAGCTTGTGTTGCAAAATGGTTTGTCTCTCTATGATCTTGTCAGTCAAACATGCAGGTGTGGTGCTGTGTGCTGGTGTCTGTCCATGTGCACACACACCACCACACGCACCCACCTACGTACACAATCGTAGACGTGATCGCTTCAGTTGGCCCAGTAAGGGGAGCTGCCGTAGCTCGACTTGTTGACTTGGCTCTTCTGCTGGAGGCTGCTGGACTGGCCACGCTGGCTGGGACCGCCCTGGGCACGGAGGACGCATGTTAATGACAACCCTCTACAGTCTGCAGTCGACACGGTCTTACTGAAAATATGGAAGGGCGCAGGTACCTGTCCATCCTGAGCTAGGTGGTGATGCAGCAGCTGCGAATGTGGTTGCTGGTGAGGCAGAATGTGGAGGAATGGGGCCGGTGCATAGCCTCCAGGTGCTGCTCCAGGGTTCAAAGGCCCCGGGCCTCCCAGTGCTGATGGCAGGCTAAAGGGAGGGGGGGTCCCTGCGTGGAAACCCTGCTTATCAAAAGACTACAAACGGGGACAAAAGACAAATTATTCAGCTGTATAAAATTGACCATAAGACATTAGCAATGTTTATGTCGCAGAGACAGAGAGAAGGTGTGGTGCCGTTAAAAACAGGCAATTTATTAAAACACACCCCTTTTAGTTGTGAATTTTTAAATTTTTTGTAATTGCCTTTCTTCAAGTGACGGTTTAATCCAACAGTTTACTGTTTAGAAACATGTCATACGAACCACAAATACGTTTTCAACTTCTCACACTTCAGTGTGTTCCGACTCACCTGAGTCTTATTGTAAACACTTCCACTGATGTCTGGTACACCCGAGTTACTGGATGTCACCGATACGCCTGAAAGAAACACACCAATGACATAATTACATTTCAGGTCTGCCAAGACCAAAACACATAATTGGACACTGTGAAATCTTACCCTTCCCAGGCCCAGTAGCAGCAGATTTGGCTTGTGCCTGTGAGGAGGAGTTGTAGCCTTTGCTGTAGTCAACTCCTGCTGGCCCCGCTGTCAGCTCCTCATACCCTGGACAGTGGAACATTACCGTCATATTCGAAACAACTGAACCCTGTTACTTTAAGATTGTCTCGAGAGCCAAACTGACTTCCAAAAGAGAAACATAATAAATAGAATTGGTTTGTTTATGCAAGTTCACTGACCTGAGCTGAAGGTGTGCTGACCGTAACCGCTGGGTTGCTGCTGCGTCTGCTGCTGGAAGGGGCTGGCTGTAGGGTTTCCTAGGCTGAGGCCCATGCTGTGCTGCTTAGCCGAGGCTGGTCCCGGGCCCGCAGGAGGAACAAACATGGTGGGGCCATACTGGAAGGCAGCAGCACTGGGCACGGCACCGGGCACTCCAGGATAGTAAGGCAGGCCTGTGTAGCTGTAGCCTGGAGGCAGGAAGGCCTGCTGACTGTTGTGGTGCTGTGGCTGGCCCTGGGGCTGGGGCTGAGCCTGAGGAGGCTGAGGCTGGGCCTGGTTCTGTCCTTGGCTCTGGCCCTGGGGAGGCTGTGGGGCTGCCAGACTTGTGGGAGGTGCTGGGGAGGTGGAGTCATTCCTGCCAAACTTTGTTACTTCACCTGTGCAACAGGTTTGTCGTGTGAGAACAATGGATAGATTACAGAATTTTAAGATAAGAAGAGTGTGGGGAATTTACCTGAGTAAGGATTGTTGGCTAGGTTGCCGTCTCTGCCAGAGAGAGTCGCTGTGGGGCCTGGGAATGTTAGTCCATAGTAATCCTGCAGAGAGGGCTAATGGGAGGAGAGAGAGTAAGGGAAAGACCATGCAACATGGAATCACTATCATAATATATGAGTTCTATTAGCATGTCCCACCATTGGCAATCTTGATTGGAGCATATGGAGGTCCTCATAGCCATAGATCTGCTGTAAAAAACAAACAGACATTGTGCTATCAATACTCATTTAGCTCATCACTGAGATGAACACGTAGTCATAAAGGGCTGCTTACTGGGTATGCTGGCAGTAGCCCCCCTGGACCCATGATATACTGGTTAGGCAGTAGAGGAGGAACTCCTTGAGAGAGATTAGGTGGTGCTTTACCTGTTGACAAAAAAAAAGCAACAATCATAACTTTCCTGTTTTACAGTTACGTCTTCAGCAATTTCGTATTATCCTGATGGCTGGAACCTATCATACATTCATTCATAGTGTCTGAGGTGCTAACCGGTAGAGGAGGAGAGCAGCGGTGTGGTCCTTGGTGCAGAGAGGTTGGACGTGGCATTAGCTCCATTGGAGCCAAGTCCCAGCGCAGTGCTGGTGGCGGCGGTGGTAACAGAGTGAAGTCCACTTGTGCCGGTGATGCCACCGACTGTGCTGCCCATGTTGGGCATGTTGGCCAGGTGGCCAATGCTGCTGCTGCTACTGCTGCTGCTATTGTGGGTCGTGTGGAGAGCGGACGCTGGGGGCTGCGATGATGTGTAAGCACCAGAGGAGGGAGCCAGAGAGTTCACACTGCTGCTGTCAACACTGGTGTACTGGGGACAGAGAAAAGGGAGATTTTTATTATTAAACAAATCTTTTTCTAAAAGTGGCCCTGTGTTAGAATGGTGACCTGTACCCTTAAAGTCAGCTGGGGTAGCTTCCTGCGGCCCTTAGTAAGTGTGGTAAATGTGTCATGACCAAGCTGTAAACTCCTGATCCCCTGCACATAAATGCAAGTACACAGTTTCTGCCCATAGCCTCATCCATCGGATGGATGAGGCTATGGGCATGATTTTCTTCAACATTCAACCTGGCAATACAGGCAGAAACTGTGTACTTGCATTTATGTGCAGGGGATCAGGAGTTTACAGCTTGGTCATCCAAGTAACATGGGGTCCATCCAGTACTTTATTTTTTTAAAAAGTTTGACCTTTACAACCTTAGTGCCTTAGTGTGTGAGCCTAAAGTAACACGAGAATATCCATATTTCATTAATTCATTTATGTTGTTCCTCAAACAAACAAACGCTGCTTGATACTTGCATATCATGGGCCTCAGGCAGTGTGAACCAGGCAGAAACTTACAGTGAGAGAGCTGGAGCCCAGAGCTGAAACTGAGGAATGGCTGCTGACATGGCTGCAGAAGGAAGAGGGGGGAGAGGGGGATAATCAGCAAGCGCACCCACAGCTTTACACAACATGTCAATTTTCTCTTGATTATAACACAGGGAACTTAAATTAAAAATTATTTTAAAAAGGTAAAAAAAAAGATTCATAACAGCAGCAAATAGTTTGCTCCCAACCAGCCAGTAAAACAAGCTTGGGTACAGCACAACAGGAAAAAAAGCTCCACTGTGTCACCTGTTGAGCGAGTTGAGTTGGCTGGCTGAGGGCAGGTCCTGTGCCAAGCTGGACAGTGTGGTGGAGCTGTGTGCAGGCATGGTTGAAGACAAATGGGAGGTTGGTACTGGGGCGCCATTGGTGCCAATATTCAGAGGAGATTCTGGTTTTGGTGTGGAGGATGCTGACGAACCTGAGAATAAGGGGCGAATGTCTAGTCAATGACACAAAAAGGAACTTTGAATAAATACAGCGGCTGTTGGATACTTACTGTCTAGAGCGGCTGAGGTTCTGACTCCATTCAGACCATTCTAGTAACAAGAAAAGGGTGTTTTATGCAAAACCCAGTCTGAACAGAAACAGGATGTGGCTATTTACACAGATTTCTCATTTAAGATTATCAGACAGAAAATGTTGTCTGTTTGCTATTTCCACTAACCATTACTGGTCCTGTTGCCTCTTTGTTCTGGGAAAAGGTCAGTCGTGTGTGAGGCGGCATGGTCCCATCGTAACTTCCCCCCACTGTGGAGAAGGGAGATGAGGAGGGTACAGTAGAGGAGGTGGTAGTGGAGGTTGTTGAAGAAGAGGAGGGAGGATTGCTGGAGCTGGCAGTCACTAAAGAGGAGGAGTTGAGGCTGGGCAACGCTACTGAGGAGGAGTGATATACTGGCTCTGATGAGGAGAGAGGCAGCGGCAGGGTGACCGAGAGAGCACTGCCCAGTGACTCACTGAAACATAGAGCAGACGTGAACAAGTTATGCATGTACTTTAGAGCATCACCAACAATACAAATATATTTTTCTAACAATACAACAACATTTGGTCTGTACTATTACCAAATTAGGTAGATGGCTGTACCTGAGTGGTTTGGAGTAGAGACTTGTTTGGCTTTGTGCTCCTGGTGCAGCCGGTGCCGGGGCTGGCGTGGACTCCCTGGACGCTGCGCTCACACAATTGTCCATACCTCCAAACTCTGGGAGTGCTGACTCTGAGCCAAAGTCTAGAGCTCCAAACTGGAGGTTTAGACCAGGGACATCTGCTGAGCCTGGCATTTCCACCGCTGTAGACGGGATCTAACAAAAAAATAGGAATAAGTAAGAAGCTGTGGTATTAACAAGAGCCAACAAAAAACAATAATACATAGACATAGACTGAGAAGGAAATATGATCTCAGACTGCAGAGGAAACACTAACTAACTAGCTGTTAAGGCTCATGCTTTAGAGTTTATTGACTCCCCTACCTTTGATGTGGGAGGTATCCTTCGTTTCTGGCCTTTGAGTGGTGCCCGCGGTTGCTGTGATGTAATGCCACCCTGTGAGTCCAGCCCTGTTGCACTGGGAGCGACAGGTTTAGCACCGGCAGTAGTCATCCCTGGGCCTGGCTGAGCTGGGGTGCTAGTGTGCTGGGGAGCAGATGAAGCTGAAGCAGTGGGTGCTTGTTGCTGTGATGGAGGACTGGGCTGACGCGCCAGAGGCAGCGAGGGAGCAGTGTGTCTCTGAACCAGCTGGCTCAACACAAGAGAAGGCTCTGGCTGCAGACCAAACTCACCTGCAGAGACAGACACAACAGATTCAAATAAACTCACAGAGACGTCCTTTAAGACAGTGACAGAGTCATTTCATTTGACTACGCTTGAAAGAAACTATTTTCACACAAGGACTTACGACTGAACTGTGAGGACAGTGAGGTCGTGTTTGACTCAGGCGCCTTCATATCCCAGCTAGAGGAGGAGGAAGGAGGTGCAGGTGCTCCCAGGCGTGGCAGTCGCCCAATGGAGGTGTTGCTTCCTTGGGTGCTGGCAGGAGGAGCCGCTTGGGATGAGGGGAGCGGCCCCAGGCCAGGACCCTTCAGTTGTTCCAGTATCTGAGCTCCAGCACTGGGCTGAGGCCGTTTGGCCTGGCCCAAATCTCCAAAACCAGTACCCCCAAATGATGACTGCCACAAACGAGGAGAGACAGAGAGAGAGAGAGAGAGAGAGAGAGAGAGAGTATGAAACTTTGTTTTTGTGTATGAATCTGTGTGGCACATGAAGTATATCGTGTATGGGCTTTTACCAGAGCAGCATGTGCATAGCTCGTGCTGCCGGTTGCATTACGGGTGGGGGGCAGCTGCTGCTGTGGTGGGTGGTGATGATGGGAGTTGGTGAAAACCAGACTCTGAGGAGAAGAGGAAGAAGGTGGCTCTCTTCCTCCAGCCACAGGCTTCTGCAGCAGAGAGGCGAGGTCCAGACTAGCACAGGAATAATCAGCAAAGACAATTAGATACTAGCAGGACACCACGATAATGCAATGTGTAAATAAGCACATTTACAGTACTGTTTTAAACTCTTGTCACGCTATATTGTTTGTAGAATTCCTTTAGAAAGGTGGGGGCGCCTACCTTTGCCCAGGAGTAATGTGGTTCTCAGCAGCAGGTGCACATGAGGAGGTGAACACTTTGGTCTCTGACAGCTGCAGGCAGAAGCAGGGATAAGACAGAACTGTTGTCAGTACACACAAAATACTATGTTGTAACCAAGAAACTTCCCTGTGGCAACTTACGCTCACGTCCTCACTCCAGTCCTCAGCTGCCCAGTCTTCCAGGGTGTTCCTCCAGGCAACTGAACAGCAACCAATACATGGTGTCACACGTTTAAATACAGTGGGGACAGTGAGTAAACAAGCTTATACTGGACTTCTCGTAAAATATCACTCGCTATTCTGTGCACCAAGCAAACAGACCTGCCTACAAAATCCAATGGCAACATATCTCCTGGGTCTTACCTGTCCCATCTGTGCTGTTGTTGGCCACTGTCTCCCACACCTCAGTCTGTGTTGTCCCTGTACCAGCCTCTGAAGTATAGTCTGCAGGATTGAAAGTCCTGATAAAGAAGCAAAGGCAAATGAAAATGAAATCCGACAGTGATTGGTTTTCTACAATAGTGGCTGTATTAGATAAAAGATGATCTTTGTCTTTTGGCCCTCTGGGTTTTGTACTTAATAAATACAACCAAGGCCAACATTAGAAACCTATTGTTTCTTCCTCAATTTCCTCAAAGGCCTATAGATTCTGATGAAATTAGGTGACATGTACACATCTACTACTTTGTTAAATAGTTATAGAAAGAAATGTTCTAATCTGATGCTGTCATTCTCAACTAGCTGTAAACAGACATGGCAGCAGTTTAAGCTCTTGACATTATTCTGTTAACTGGTTTTAGCTGAAGTGTTAAACATATTTGTTTATATCCACCCCATGGGATAGAAATAAGCAGACTCAAACAGTCATTTCAGATGAAAACTTAAACCACAAATATGATGCATTCAGTTGTAAATGCATCACTTGCACTTCATTTTTCTTTACCCAGCATGAATAACAATATTTAAATTGCCCCCCAAATGATGTGAATCTGTGACGGTGTTTGTATGCGTTCTTTATACCCCATGCCCTGGGCTGAGAACCGGCTTCCTGCTGGTGCTCTGCCTCTGCCTCGACCTCCAGATCCTGTGTAACATTCACACAAAGGTCAAAAGCATATTCCCCCAAGTGCTATACTGACAGCGTTTGGTGAGAATAGTGCTTTGTGCTCACCTCTGCCGCCTTTCACCCTCCGACCTCGATCTGAACCTCTGTCCACTGGCGTCACTTCCACGCCATTCTCCTCAAGATGTGCTGTTTGGGTACAAATGCAAAACCTCATTAATTACAGCACACAAGGTATGGAAACTAAGGAGAAGTCCCTAAGGTTGATGTGAATGAATGTGAAGGATCGGCCTTGTCTCCATACCCTGTCGGTTGCGATTTCCCCCTTTGCCCTTACGGTTGGCAGCTGCGCGGCCTTTACTGGCTTCCCTCTCTCCTTTCTTCTCCCGGTTCTCCTTGTTCTCTTTACTTTCTAATGGACCCTCCTTCACCAGTGGTTTCTTTTTACCCACCGTCTCCCATGAGGTCTAAACATAAAACAGGATGGAAAAATTACAGAGGCGATGAATTAACACAACAAAAGAATATGAACACTGACAACAGTTCAGTTTTCAGTGAACAAAGCAGAGAGAGTTTTAAAGAGTTTCAATTTTCCATCTGGCTTTTATTTGTGTAACAATCACAGCACCCTCTGACAATCTGCTAGCTGTTCGTACAGCCTTAGAAAACAGTTTTAAGAGTCAAATACAAAGAGATGTAATCAGGGGTTGTAGTATTTACTATAACAGAAAGCACACAGGCAGAACAACACCCAACTGTCTAACAGACGTTTAGTAGCCTGCTTGACTTGTTTGTCTGATGAGGGAATAGGCTAGCTGCTAAACAGTCAGTAAACAGAACATGTAGAACCTTATATTTTGTTGCCACATTATATCCTGATTACACCTCTGTTTCCTATTGATCTTTACATGTTTGCTAACACAGCAACACAAAACCTCCAAACATCATATATTAATCATACTGCTGAATTAAATCTCCTGTAGCTTGGATTTAAGATAAGATCAGACTTAGATATACCATGTCTGAGGTGCTTTCCAGGAGGAAGTTGATGGCTCTGCTAACATCCTCGTTGCAGTCATGGAGCGCCACCATGCACTCATCCTGGTTCTTTCCAGTCACCTCCATGAGCTGGCAAAAACACATCACCATTAGATTAAATGTCCAGCAATTAATAAAGGTGTGCCAAGTCAAGTAGAACATGTGCCAGACACATATCATAATGTAAAAAATGCATTTTCCATTCTGCTGACATCATGACAACAATGAGTCCTGCACTGTCTAACAAATTCCCAACGTTTTCCTCACCTGGTTAACTTTCCCTTCAAAGTCAGCATCATTCTTGTCATAGATCATCTGGGCTAGCCGGATCTGCTCAGCAGTAGCCTACAACAGAGAAAAAAGAAACAAGAAAAACATAAGGCAATAAATGAGTTTGTTGTTAGATGAGATTTCATAGTCTTAAATACCTGACAATAAAAAATAATGTGTAACTGCAATCAAAACCCCAGATGAGATCTTTGACTGACCTAGCAAAATGTATGAACTCTGGGTGTGTTTGTTAGAAGAAGGGTAGACATGTAAAAATGTCTCTGCCTTAAAGAAATGTGTTTTCACAGTGGTTTTGCGTGTTTATGCAGTGAAGGCATCTCACCTGTATCTGTTTCTGTGGTTGCGATGTGTGAGAGGCAGCGGGCAGCGTTTTTTCCCGAGGGCCCCGGGCCTTATCGCCGCCCAGCGAGCTCATCATATACAGTATATACAAAACTCTGTATGTACAAAATAGAAAAATCTGCAAAAGAAAAAGAACATTTGAAGGATGAATTAAATGTACTACTGAATCTTAAATCCAAAAGGCGCGTCAGACAGTTTCGACTGCATTGAAATTACATTTGTGATGAATAACAGAAGCATGGGTTGTGACTGATTGTGCAATCATGAACACTGCCCTTATGGAGGCTGTAGGACGCACAGTTAGCCTGGTGATGCAATAGCTCTGCTGAGGAGGGAGAGAGACCTAGTGCCCTTTTACAAACTACATGACAGTTTGGTGACAGCCACTACAAGAAATATTACATATGCATGCTTATTCAGAACCACTGATTTGAATGTACATGTGACAAATTACTTGTAGCAAACAGAAGACACGCAAACACCCCAGCGACCTAAACTTACAATCTACTTGCAAATAAATTTGCATCTGTTTAGCCCATAAAGCTAAATACTCTGTACTTAAAATGTTAATGCAACTCCGGCAGTGATGTATATCTATTACTAAAATAATTTCTAATAAAATCCCAAATGAGCCATTTGTTTTATGACAGAGAACAATAGCAATCCAGCTTGGTGACGATGGCAAATGCGCTGCTGTCATTGGCTGCAGGACGGAACTAAGCTAAAAGGATAAACAGACTTTAAATGTAATTTTATTAAAATGTTTTGAACGCCCTTTTCAACATTTTACAAATGTATGGCAGCAGCTGCAGTGTGTATTTAACGCGTGATCAATATATTATTACAATTATATTACATATTTATTGTTACGCTCCGACATTGGTCACTAACAATAACAAAACAATCATTCAGTACCTCTCCACGTATCAGATGTTCCTTGGGTTTATTTGGACAATTTGAGTTAGCAAACTATTATTTATTCACAGAAATGACACAGTTGTAGGGAATCGACTGTCAGCCATAGTTTATATTAGGTGTAATAAGACACGGTCGGGAAATGTTGTTTTGAAGCAATGCTAACATTGTCATTAGCCTGTAGCTAGCCGATACTTATTTCCTGAGTCTAAATAAAGACCTACTCGCTTGATACTATCTTACACGTTTACCTTAAGAGACGAAATAGCTTCGTGCAGCGTCGTTTATGACTCTGTAAGTACCGACTTGGTGCTGTTGTGCTAGGTTCCCCTTTGTCCTCGCTAGCATGGAGTTAGCTACCAGCATGCTAATGCTGACATCAACGTCGATAGTGAACAAACGACGTGTTAAGGCTCAGGACAGCTAATGATGCAACTGAGTTGATAGTTAAGGGAAATCTATGCGGCTGCTTCAAGTGTTTTGTGTAAATAAATTGAGAGATATCTAACGACGATGGCAGCTATAACAGGCGGTTTCTCGACATGTATACAACAGGCTAACAAGCTAACAACAAAGCTGGGACAAATCTAAAGAAAAGGCCTCGCAGCGGAGCTCAAACCCATCCCGACATTGCTCGCCGGGAAACAAGACAACAGAAAATTTGCTAAAGACATCTCTCGGAACACCGACTAAGCGAAACTCCGAAGGCCTCGACTAAGTATTTGACGGAATTAAGTCTTCGCAATATGGTTTGAACGCGACGAATTACAGAAAGTGAACTTGAAAAGCGGGAGAAAATGTGTGTTTTTATTACCTGCTAACACGCTCCAGTCAGCCAGCAGCAGACAAGGTGGTCACGTGACGTGCACTGCCGCGGTTGATCCTCTCCTCGCCAGGTCGCAAACTTCCAACATTCGACCTTCGCTGTCATATCAAAAAGCTAGTTTATAATTCTGCGTCGAAATACTCGTTTTATACAGTTGTGGATATTTAAGAGGCAGGCACATCTTCCATGTGTACAGATGAGAACAATGCGCACTACCAGACTTCCCTTTCTGGCCTGACATCAATTAATTGGAATAAAACGACGCCAAACACAAATAAACCTTACATTAATATACATTTTTATTTAATTATTTTAAAGATTCAATTGCCTTTAAGATGTTTACATCTTACAATATCTTCTGCTTCAGTCATTTGTAAAAACATTAATGAGGTGTGTATAAAAAAAACAGGGCACCACCAAAAAGATCAATCCACACACATCCTCAGACATTTACATAAAAATGTATACATTTACACATTTATATAAAATACACTTTAAAAGTGTTTTGTTAAATTCACGGTCGTAATTAGGGTTACTTTTTTGAAGCTGTCATTATCATGAAAACTGGAGACAAGTTCCATGTAGAAAAGGAAAACTATGATCGCCTGAGGCAGTCTTTCACAGAAAGACTTGAGAAAGGCAAAAATGTAACTCAAGCCTACCCTGTCTGTTCTGAGGACAGGAGCAGAGCCACTCACTCTTTGTTACAAAAGGAGCACCTTGAGCATCTAAACTTCAGGGCGCAGCTCTCATCCCTGCAAAAAACAAAACCCTCCTAATTCCTGCTAGAAGAAAGTGAGCTACCGCAGATTTTCTCCTTAAATCTTGGGAGTCCCAGTAATGTGTGTGTGGGTGGGGGGTGTTAATTTGAATAATTAACTATCAATCATCATGTGATAATACTTGCAAGCATGACTTACACAAGTTCATCATCACCAGTAATGTTACAGAAGGGGACTTGTTCAGTCCACAGACAAACCTAACAAAAACATTCCGGTCAATGATAGTTGGAACATAATCCAGGAGAAGCAGATATAGACAGCTCGACCAACTGAATAAAGGTGACAGAGACAAGGGAAATAAATACTTAAAGCAAGTTAGATATCAGTAGGAATACACCTCTCAAATCACACAGTCAAAATAAAAAATAAAACAAGCATTTTTTTGGGGATCCATTCCTGGTAGAACCATCAAGCTTCAGCTTTCTCCTTTGCATCACCTCAGTGTGAAACACACGCACACAAAGTCCCACTTAGGTTTGCTTCTTCACTTTCCACCCGAAAAAACAAGTTTTTTTCTGTGATTGTTGTCCAAACAGTAAATATTACCTATGAAATGTCAAACTGCACTCCAGTTCAGTCCTTCTAATGATCTGATCTGTCTCTGCAGTCCTCCCTCTTCCCGTCTTATTGCCGTCCACTCCAGTGGCAGAATTAACTTGTTTTGGAGAGCTCCACGAGCATTACACAAATGCATTGTCATTTATCGAAGAGGAAGCAGTGGTAAATGATATTCTTTCTTTAATTTAAAAAAAGCCAGCTAATTACCAAAACCTAGTTCCTGCATGTTTGATGTAACTGTTTTGAAAGATGAGAACGTACATACTTTTATTATTAATGTTTTTCAAAATCTTTCTGAGATTCTCAAAGGCAGATTTTGCTCTTGAAATTTTCTTATTAGTTATTTGTACAGTTTTATCTAAAACATAGCTGTAGTTGACATGAAAAATAATTAGAAGTGAGAAGACAGTGTAATGATGGACACAAAGACATGTGTTGTGCTGTGGGACAGATCATGCTCCTGAGTCCACGTGTGAGCAAAAGAGTGACAATTAAATGAGCAATGAGCAAAAGGACAGTGTTGTCACAATGGAACTGAAAGAGATCAGGGATGGAGAAAAAGGTTAAGTAAAAGTCTGGATGTAGTGCAGTGAGGAGACAATGAGGCTAACGCCACAGTCCTGCGTAGTTGCCGTGCAGGCCAGAGCAGAGTGGTCCACCTGCCACAAACAGCTTGGTGCCAGAGTCATCGTAGCAGTGGGTGTACACTGCATTTGGGAAGGAATTAATGTCTGAGAAGTAACTTCTCCATGTCTCATCATGGTTCTGAAAGTAAACATAGACAGCGTGGAGAGAAGAGAAGAAAGATCATGAGAGGTAATTTGACATGGTGATCATGTTTTTTTATCCACTCCAATTCAGTGTCTGTGAAATTTAACTAAATAAATAAATAAGGTATGTACCAGCCAGCCGTTCCCGGTGGTGAGCTTAAGGATGCCCTCCCCTGAGCACTTCCGGTAACCTCCGGTTGTATTCAAAGGGTTGTCCAGGAATCTGTGAGCACGGATGTCATAGAAGAGAAGGGAACCTTGGCCAGTGCCCACTGTCACTATGTGCTCATAGAAACTTACTGAACGGATTCCTGTACAAAAGCAAGAGAATTATTCTAAATCATTCACTAATTAGTATACAACCACTAGCAAATTAATATATAAACTTTTTTTCGTGAATTTACTGAATTACTTACCACTTCCTCTTTCTTTGGAATTAACAGATTTGATACTTTGTGTAGGCTGCCGTGGATCCAGAAAAGAAACATGGGCCTGAGAGCCTACAGCATACACCGACCAGTCCTGTCCATACGCCAGACACACATTCTCCTTGCAGTGAGGAAGCTTGGTGGACAGTAGCTAAAGGGAAACGTGTGTAAGTATGTGTGGCTTTTCTGATTCATGTAAAGCTGCACAGACACTATCAGAGGATTATTTACTATTGTTAAATTTATATTTTATCATTTTGAGTTCACATTAAAGTAAAACTGTAATGTTGTGACCCTATTCATCATACCACCTACCAATATACGGAAACACAATGACATAATGCCTGTTAATTAAACTAAATCCTGGAATGTACCTTGCACAAGCTGTGTTCAGCCTTCCAGAGGTGGAAATAGCCATCCAAGGATACAGCACCCAGTTCCTTGAGGGACACACACAACATGGCAGGACAAGACATAAAGATGTTAAGGTGAGGTGTGCAGAGGCACAATACAGAGAAAGTGGCCTGGAATGTTCTTACAACACACCAGTAGCTCCCTTGCTCCCATGTCATTAATTAAATACACAGCAACACAGCATTGTTATAATATGAATCCCAAGAACCTGCCTTGATTGCAATTTTTAGTATATTGTTCATTCACTATGACTTGCCACATAAATGTTTTTAAGTTTCAGTGCTGCTAGAAAGCAAAAGTAAAACGTAGATAAAAAAAAAAAATTAAAATGATTAAACATTCTACGTATCGGGGTCACCTAACATCTGGTTTCCAACAGATGTGTGGGGAACCTACTTTATGGTTGTTGTTGAAGGCCAGAGCGCGGACTTTACAGTTGTATGGGTTGGTGTATTCCTTCGGGATATCCTTAAGGGCACGATGGGAGATATGGGCATAAGAGGGTACTGCCTCCTCATTCTGACTCCTTTGCGCCTGGCTCATTACTTCCTCTGTCACCTCCCACAGACCCATAGAGCCATCCCTGGACCCTGTAAATTCAAATACCAGTATTAAGTATATCTGTATTACTACATACATGCCTGGAATAAAATGGCAGACGTATACTGCCTGTTACAAATTACCATACACTTTATTCACAGTAGTGTAGCATGATGTATAACAACATAACAGCCTGCGTACAGCTTTCTCACTATCTGCTTGCCTGGCACTGTAGAATACAGTCCGTATGCATGGTGACATAATTTCCTAGTAATCAGTATTGCTAGTTTAACTCATGTCACTAGATTCAACTTTTCATATTCCCTAACTATTACTTTTATAAAAAGGGACTAGTGACAGAGCTACTGTAGCATTTTTGGGGAATTTGTTAACTACTTCCTTAATGTGAGTCACAAAAATTTTACAGTAAATGTTCTCCTCTGTTACTGTGCATGTTTGACTGTGTTCCGAGTCAAAATAAAGTTTGAGCTTCTCCTTTCTGTCAAATCTGTAATTTCACTTCATTAATTTATTTTTGTGTTGTTTTTGTAAAAAGGCTTGAATGTGTTTTTGTTTTCTCTTTGTCTATCCGTCTGTGCAGGAATCTAGAATAGAATAGAATACTAGAATGAAAGCAGTTTACAGATACTACAGTAGAACCTAAATGTAGGTTTTGTTGTTTGCTTGTATATAACTCACCAGAAACTGCCATGTTGTCACTGATCCACGCTATAGAAAATATCCAATCATTGTGACCATCCTGGAAAACGAAGAATACTCTGTAACAAAACTAAACAACTAGCCACCCTGTCGAAAGCTAAATTGAACCGTCTGTCAGTAAACCAAATACATTCTAAATACATACATCTCCAACACAAACAGGATCCAATGTGGGCAGTTGATAGATGGCCAGGCTGTTAGGGTTGTCCCCTCCAGTGGCAAGCAGTGTTCTGGAGGGGTTGAGTTCAATAGCATGGATACCACAGCCCTGCTGGTCCATCCGGGAACGAGAGCCTGCTGTTGAATGGTAATGACGGCCTGCCACCACTGCACCCACCACCCCAGAAACTCCACCATGGCACTCCCTGTCCTTCAGCATGGGGATGCGCGTTATCTGGCCAGTCTGGACATCAGCTACAAAAAGCTGTGGGTACAGAATATAAAAGACATTTTGTTTGCTTTCGTCAGAATTGTGATAGGAATATGCTCTTGTTCATTTCTAATGAGTGAAATCCCTAGGCTGACAATACTGAGCACATCAACTGAAGCTGTGATGACTTAAACATTCTTGGAAATGCTGGTGCATGATTACTGAGGATGTGTACAAATGTGAAATCCCCTGATGACTTTAATGACATATCGCTAAATATAAAAAACTAGATCAATAAACGGGATTGTCTATCTAGCAAGTTGACGTCTCACCGTGTTGCACTTGGTCCCGCACACCACTTGCCGATGGTTGAGCCATTGCGAAGCAAACACCTTGTTGAGTCGCCCCAGAGAGAACTCTTTCTCCTTGAGGATGCCAGGGAGCCTGCCAGCTGCAAACCCTCGCAGGCTTTGTTGCAACCGCAACTCATGCTGTTGTTGAGGCCTGAACTCTCGACCCCGGAGAGCACATACAACAGAGTGCTGACTGCACCACCAGTGCTGGGCATGACGTGACGAACAAGATCCACGGCTCCTCTTGTGTGGTGGCTGACGCCAACCCAGCTGGTAGAGAGGGGAAAGGTTAGTGATGTAGAGTAGAAAAGACTAGAGTCCAGTTATGAAGTTGTGGAAACCTGAAAAAAGATTTACATCCAATGTTGAAGTTAATCTGCAGACGAATATTGATTATTAGTATCAATTAAAAAAAAATGTGATACATAACCCTAATTTATTTACTGCAGCATCTGTGCTGAGTCATACGCAACCCCTACTACTGTAGAAACATGGTCTCAACTCATAGAAACACGAACTGAGTCTTGGTGGGCCTATGGTGGGAATTACAGCAAAACCTGCTTTGGCACTTCATCACTCTACATCAATAAGGTCTAGGGCCCAAGAGAGGCTAAATAAATGGTCAGTAACATCACAAAATCCAATATTACCACAATTATTTGCAGTAGTGTGGGGCTTTTTAAGGCCAGATGGAAATAAAAGTGCTTGTAATTTTACAATCACTGCTCACAGCAAAGCTTTTAAAAAAGTATATACCAGCTCATGTCAGAATTGGAATTTTTTTCAATTACACTTTACAGACAATATTTCTTTTGAAGTCCAACATGTCTACTAAGCTTACACTGTATCTATGTGGTGCAGAACTCGTTGATATGCAATGCTAGAGTTATCATGTAGGTCTGTATGTATTTTTGTTTATGTTAAGATATGGCTCAGTTCTGGTGCTAAATGATGTTGACCAAGGAGACCTGAGAGACACTCATTAAGATACAAAGATGTTTAAAACACGACCTGTGTGTAATGTTATCCATTAACATTCTAAACCGGTGTGCGAGTTATTAAGTCAAAACACCTTTTGTTGTGTTACAATTGAGCACCAAGATGACTGAATGAAGAGGATCTTCGTGGTGCGGTGCCATCGTGTTTACACATTCAGCCCAATTCCATTGCTCGTAAACATACTGTACGATTACAGTCTGAATCTAAGTTAATATGTTTGCAAACAGTTAGGAAACGTTTCAGCTAACGTCAACGTTAACTAGCTAACTACGTGAATTGCTACATCCTCAGCTATTAGCGTTGGCCATCTAGTTAACGAGCATTACGGAATTACATACGTTAAAGCAACCTCCGTGGTTGGCAACGATAATCAGTTACCAGAATACCACAATGGATCTATTAAAGTCAAAAGACTGTCTGTGATGTACACCAACATACATGTAAAGGTTATTTAGCTAGCTAGCAAGCTAGCTCAATTGAACAAGAGCCCTAAGAAAACCATATAGCTAGCTAACGTCTTGCTAACATTAGCGGCTGACTTTCAAACAGAAATATGCTGTATTTGTCGTTAAACGTTGTCAGAACTGGATGACAGTGTTTCTGGGTTACTGTACTGGACAATCTGTTAAAATGCCACTAGTACTCTACTTTAAGGGATATATTAGCTAACCCAGGATAGCCCAGGGCTGGTTAGCATGCTAAAATAATGACTGGTATGCTAACAAGGCTAATATGGATTCGCACCGGTTTCCGCCTACCTGTTGTTGGTCCTTGGGCTCTCCTGCCTTCCTTTTCCTGCTAACTGTTTTTCTCGCCATAATCTGACACACACAGTTCCCTCACCCACATGGAGGGTAAAAGTGACGCTGGACACTGGATCATATAATGTCGATATGCTATTTTGTTTCTTGGCCCTCAGTGGCAACGTCCGACGGCGGAGAAGGGCGATCACATACGGGGCAGGGGAATTAATCGCTGGCTGGCTAAGATTATCGCAAAACGAGCTTGTCCGTGGAGCCGTGAACCTAAAAGTATTTCCCACTTCGGCCCCGCAACCTACTCAGTTTCGCAAGATTTGCTCATATTCTGTCTCCTGCCAAAGTCGCGTCAGCAACGGCGAAAGCATTGAGCGGCGCGCAGTCGCACTCAAATTAAACATCAACAAAAACAAGGTCGTACAGTGCGTGCACGCGAAAGCAGTGCGTACTCGTCCACGCGACCTGCGCGAGCTCGCTGATCAGATGACTTAGCTTTTTTGGGTATATTTTTTCTGCGTTGGTTGGATTGAAAAAATTGCAAAAAATTACAAACTCCTAAAGGGAAGAGCGTGTTTTCTTCCTCCTATTTATTTGACTTATGACTTAACGAATAAAATAACAGTGTTCTGTCTGGTATTTACAAAATCGTTTTAGAAGAGTTATTCTTTTCACACAGACGGAATTTTAAAATAAACACAAATCATGTATTAAAAAGTATTTTATTATTTTTTTAATATAAAAAATATATATTATTATTATTTAATTTTATTGTATTTAATTGAACTGATAAAATTGGCTATTTAAGTTGCAATACATCACAAACAATTGCTCCCAATCGCTGCCTGATTTTATTTTTCCTCTGACTCCACATCACAACTGGATATTTCCTGTTGCCACTAACAAACACTTGAATGGACAGTGTAGAGGAAAAAAGTGTTGGGAACTGATGAATCAATCAAAGACTCAAACAATCAAAGGTGTCTTTCTGTGGTTTATTCTTGCAAGAAGGGAAATACACAGAAACAGTGCAAAGTTGCCCTGTACGAGTGTAGTTCTGCATTCTCTACCTCTGTGTCTGCTTAAATAACTCTATTGCTGCTAAGGAGTCAGAGATGTGTCGAGTTGAGATGTGACTTCTTACAGTATCTGCTCTGGGAGTTTCAGGGTCAGTCACAGCCCAACTCACTGAGAAGTGTAACATAGGAGAACAGGGTGTTCATAAAGCTGAGCATGTTGTTTTTGTGTTTTATAGCACACAACAAATAACACCACTATCTGGATTATATATATGTATCAAAGTTCTGTCACAATAGAAAACATCTTCATTAATATTAATTTCTATTACATTTCCTCTCCTCAAAGTGAACACAGAAACATTAGAATAGCCAAATTCATATAGACTTTCAGGAACTATCATTAATTCACTGAAAAAGCAGGAGCTGTTTTTGTAGAGATGAAAGCACCTCTGGTAATAAAGCTAACCAAAGGAATAGAACACTTATCATTTATGATAGAACATGAGTATCACTATTTACACAAAGTAATATTTTTCTGTGTTAGATTCATCACTAGCATCAGATAAAGTCTCAGTGTTTTTGTAGTGTAGTGTTTTGTATCTGGAGTCAACCCAACTGGTGACAGCTCTGCCACTTGTGCAGAGAGATGAGATGGCACAGGACCAGATGGGAGAACATCATGCTCTGTGCAAACTGCACAGCCCACACGAGGAGCACCAGTATCAGGGTCTCTGGAAGCAGATCCATCTGTGAGAAGCACAAGATCAGGGTTAGTCAAAGGCGTCCTGAAGGGGAGGTCTCTGTGTTCACACCTGCTGGAGAGAAGCAACACAACCGTGAGGGTCGCCGTCTACAGGAGTGGACAGCAAAGAATAGTGCACGGTTTAACTGTGGTGTTAGGCCTGTCTAAGAGGACGGTGTGGTATCGTAACCAGCGAGCGGCTGACAGATGAGATGATTAAAGAAACAGAATGAGGAACCATCAGCACAAGCTCACAATGTCCTACTATGTCTCTAGAGGCAGCACAGACTTTCAGCGGCTGCCACTGCTCCAGCTTAGTTTAGCAGAGAAGTAAACTACTGGTCTTTATTCCATCATGCTTTTTGTAGCAGTGCAGATATCATGCACCTGTCTTTTTCACCCACTATCTGAACAAATGGTTGAGAGGGGTCAGGAAGACCCCAAGTTGGAGCGGCCTTGGGAGGGTGTGAATAGCTTCAACTCTTTTGGGGGAGAGCGATTTCCCAGCTGCTGTGACAGCGAGTCCAAGGAAAGGAACCTCTTGCAGGAAGTTTGCACAAGCTACTGTAGCTTTGTGGCCTTCAGCAGCTAAATGTTTCAACAAAGACACCGTGTCTTTTTCACACTGATCCTTTGTGGGACTGCAGACAATGATTTCATCCACGTGCTGCAACAAAGCGCTTCCCGCAGTAAGTGAAAGGTGTTCAAGACTCCGTCTCGATGCCTCATTGAAGATGGTGGGTGTCTCCACATACCCCTGACACAGCCTGCATGTCCACGTACGGCCTTTGAACTGTTCCATGTAGTCTGTTCCTCCTGGATTCACTAACGCATGCGCTTTAGACACAAGACAGACTGTTGCAACTTACGCATACAGTAAATAACTCACCCCACAGTGCACAAACACTCCTTCTGAATTTGTACCTGCGTCTGTGGTGACCTTCAATCCCTCCGGGGACGAGATCAGAGGAATGCCTAGTTTTATCATCAAGTCTCTCCCTAACAAATTTATCAGGCACAAATCAAAAAGCATGAAAGCATGAAAGCATGCTTAAATGTGATCCCATCTCATCTGAATTATGTCAAAGGTTTGGTAAAGTATTACTTTACTTTTACACCTGAATCCCCAACACTGTTTACATAACTTCCACAAAGTTTGGGAATAGTGTTGGAAGTTGAAGTCATCACTACAGAGCATGTTGCTCCACTATCTACTACAAAAGTGATTAGTTTCCCATTTAAGATCAGTGTTATCTCTGGAAACTGCATGTGAGGCTCAGTCAGATGCACATTGGTGCCTTGTGGTTTCTGCAGTCTTCTTTCCAAATGTGACAAACATCAAATCAAATCATGTCTGAGTCTGAGCATAGCGGGCGTTTTTCATTGCTGTTAACTATGACATCATCAGTGAGTGTGTGTAAACGTGTCTTCATTGTGGTGTGTGTGTCAGTTTTAATGGAAAAATTGTTTCTTCTTTATTCTATGCTTTTAATATATCAATTTATGACTTGTGTTCTGCAATTAATATGTTAAAAAACAACAACTTTTTTTTAATCTGCCCCTCATGTGCAGCAAACGGTGAACTTGGAACCTCGGCATTCTAATGACACACTAATGTTTTTGTTTTTTTGTATTTTTTAGATATTTTATTTTTCAGAGGACGCTCTGACCCAACACTCAGCCTTACAGGAAGCCCTGCTTCCCAGTGGCTCACACACAGACATGATGTAGGTTTGATCAGAGGATGTGACCAGTGGTCATTACACGTAAATCTGACCACAGACCATGTAAACACTCTCTGAAGGGAAACCATAGATGGCGTTACTGCAGACACCATCAAGCTGCTGAAACATTAGATGCCACAGGCCGCAAAGAGAGCCTGTCTAAATTACATCAGGTTGTACGACTTCTGTTCTTTTGTCCTGTAGCCTATTTTCCTGCCAACTTTCATCCAGCTGCTGCTGAACGTCCACGGTGTCTATGAGCAGTGGCTGCAGCAGAGAAAGCCGTGCTGGCATCACATGACATTGTTGGCTACTCTGATGTCACCTTATTGGTTCCTCATACTGTGTCTTTGATCCTTTGGGAACAGAAATCATCACATGTTTCTACAGCTGATGGCTTAGATGCAACACCACCTTGCTCAACATGCTGAACATCACTATCCAGAGGTGCGATGTGTTTCACCCAGCCACTCTTCTTCAGGCCCTGACGATGGCGAGCCTCAGACTGTGTTGATGGCTCCGCCTCAGGTTGGGTTTGCAGTCTGCACTCCTGATGCCGTCTTGAAGTCTGGCGCTTTGCTAAGACACTACTCTGCTCAGGCTGCAGAGTTGATCACATTGACTGAAGCTAGTAAACTAGCAGAAGGAAAATCAGACGCTGCTGCGAAGGTCGCTGCTCGGCAACCCCCTACTCGTCCATGTTCCCTCTCCTCATCCTCGTTCCCTCTCCTCATCCTCTTTTCCTCTCCTGATTCTCGTTCCCCCTTCTCATCCTTGTTCCCTCTCCTGATCCTCATTTCCTCTTTACCCTCTCCTTCCTCATCTCTCCCCGTGCTTCAAACATTTTCTACCACAGGAACACAGACTCTGGCAGACGAATGGTTCCACCTGTAGCCATGAAGTCTGGTTTAGGCCTGATGGCAAACCGTGCCACCCAAACACCTTTTTGTGTGCACTGATCTCCCCAGCTGGTTTTTGGGTTGTTGATTTTCTTTACTTTTTATAATAAATCACACAAAAGACAACTCTTTCATCTGCTTGTTTAAGGTAAATTTCCACCACACAGTGCATTCACCTCCCTCCACAGTGTCATCCACACTGGCATCAGAACCCAACAGGCCTCTCAATTTGCTCCTTTGGAATTTTGAAATCACCCAGCATCAAAAAGCCTCAACTCAGTTTTTTACCACGTCTTTGTCTTTGAGACGGAGTAATCATTTTAGTTTGTTAACCATCATAAGCTCAGGCAGTTTCAACATGAGCTCTATTTTGCTGCCTGGTTGTATTTTTTCGCTGACTCCACGTCACAGCTGGATATTTCCAGTTGCCACCAACAATAACCTGGATGGACTGTCAGTTCTATTGTTCTACCGCTGCTGTTGGTGTGTATCTCTAGAAACGCAAAGAATAAACAAGGAGACAGGGATTTGTACTTTCTCATCTTTTTCATTCAACACATTTAAGCCGTTGTGATCATTACCCAAAATACTGACTTTTTTTCATTTTATCCACACACATCTAAATGAACAAATGATAATGGAAGAATGAATTGATGGTGATACTATAAAATGCATTTCCTGAAGACATTTAGCACTGTGGATGCTAAAATGCAGAATTTATTCCTGAAGAGCTGCTGAAAGATGCTGAAACAACGCTAGAACACAGTAGCAGTCACTGCAGCAAGACTGCACCATCACAGAACACGTTATCCTGTGGATGTACCAATTAATGCCACAATCCAAAAGCATCTGTGCTGCCACTGGCATCACATCCATAGCTTCTTAGTTTGAGGCAGGGTTTTATTTTCAGATGCACCGCTCTTTGTAATTTCATTTGTTGCCTTTTCTTTGCCTGAGTCTTTGAATTTGATGCAGCTTTCTGTTTTGGTGTGAGCCATTTTAACTTACAAAGGCTTTAGTTTATTCATGTGAGCTTATAAATGTAAGGCATTGTTTTCTTTTTTCACGTGTACGTACGGGCCACTGAGCCTATGCCAGCTGTGGTTTTGTGGCAGCATAGGAAGATGATGACAGTGAAAACATGGAGCACACCTGCTTGCGGAGCAGTGTGGCTGACTCCCATCCATCACAATGTTAAAAGAACAACATGGATTAATGGTTTAGCCAACAGAATATTTTAATGTTCATTCGCTTCTCACTAGTTCTATTACCTGGTGGCTTAAAACTACAGGTATATAAAACCTTTGACGCAAACCCCTATATAATAACAACTCTTTCATTTAATCAGCACATAACTAAGAAGGAGGGATTGCCCCACTCTTTATTCCCACTATTGGAGCTATTATGGGACAGGCAAAAGAAGGTCAACCTGCATGATTAATAAAACCTTATGTATGAGTTTTGCATGAAGACAATAATACCACTTTGTTTGCTTTAAGATAAATGTAATGTCCACAGTAAATTAAAAAGGCAATAAAAAACAGAACTAGGTGAAATCTTACTTGCAGACTACATTGCCAACCACATACCAGAGGTAAAATATTTGTTGAAGTGTGGGTAGAAGACCTAACATGGCACCTTGCTTGCATCACAGTCATCAGGGGAAGTTTTATTTACTATAAGCATGTGCCCATCCATCAGGTTTGAGTAGTCCTGTATATTAGCAGATACCTTGTTGTGAACATTTTCAAATAATGTGAAATAAAGTTGCCACAAAACGACACAAGAAACATAATTGTCACTGTGTTCTTCTGAAATCAATTGGCTGTTGATGTGCTCCATTTGTATTTCTGGAATACAGAGAAATCACTTGCTCTGTACCAAGATGAGCATCAAGTCACATTCAGCTAATTTTGGAATCAGTTGCTATGCTAATCATGATTTCAGTCAGTACCACATAGTTAAATATTACAGATGCATCAGCCACCTCTGCCTTTAAACAACGCAATAGGCAACCTGTCAAAATCTGTAGGATGAAAAGTAGGTCCATTAACACACCAGCATGACCCCCCACCTCCCCACCCCTACCGAAAGAAAGCATACTGCCCGTCTTTCAAGCACACAACAAACCAAGATATGGAGAAATGCTTTTAGTATGTGGTGACAAACATTTTGACATTACTCCAGACTGTGGAGATCAGAACAACAAACCTAAAATTAAAATGAACTTTACTGAATTATATATCACAAATTGGAAAAGGTGTGTAAAGTCATCATGTTTGAGTAAAATCCGTGTTTGCATCAAATCCAATAACATTAATTGACAGAATTGACCAAAATGAATCCTTTTCTAGTTACAGCCACAGTTCCGGGTTCTATTCTTTATCTCCCAACAATTATTTGAGGCTCAAAGTGCCAGTCAACAGCCACACTATATTAAATGTCTATATTGCACCGTGATGTGGCTGCAAAAAACAACCCTCACTTTCATTTTTTCATTCACTCACTCCAGTCTGCAAACAAAGTCTGTGGCATTTGAAAGCTGAGCTTTTGTACGTTAACATCTTCCGTTGCCATATCAAATGCTTTATTCTTAAGTCAAAGTGTCAGTGTACTACTTTAAATAAGGTGAGAACAATGAAACATGTGTCTGTGCAGTATTTGACACGTCAGTGCCAGTGGGTTATGGGCTATTTCTTAATACTTCCTATGAAAAGAATGTTTTCTATCTGCCCACGCCTTTAGCAGGCTGATCCACTGCAGGTCAAAGGGACCTACTGGGGCAGTAGTATCTCTTCTGTTCTGTTACAATAACTACTGTGCTGTTCCTAAAAAAAGAAACTAAATCTTTAAATTGACATGAAAAAGTGCCCGAAAGAACAGAAACAGACATGAACAAAGTGAAAGCACAAAGTAGACCAGAACTCGCCGGCACGGCACCAGAGCAGAGAGGGCACTTTTTAAAAGTCAAGACCTCTGTCTGTTGACTGTCTTTTTTTTTTAAACTTTTAATGTTATTTTCAGTTTGAAGAGTCCCAAAGGCCCCAATGATGCCCCATGACTCACTAGGTCTGCACTGAGCAGTGGAAAATGGCAGCTCAGTTAACAACAGAGGTTCATACTGGTTGTCTGTGATGCAGTCACTGTCACACGCTTCCCATTTGGTCCTGCAGCTCTGCCTGTAGTCTGAGAAAGACGTCCACGTGAAAGCACATCACAAAGGCATCAAAACGCTGCAGCCCAGTTCTTCCAGTTTCTTTCTCCCAGCTTAATCATTGGTCGCCTTTTGTATCAAATTCCCCCCAGAATTTCTTTGCAAAATAAATATCACCATGAAATGGTTTACACTTTGAACCACTCCGCTCTATCCACAGTCTTCATGGAGTGCTGAGACAACACATTTTAGCAGAGAGAGGAATACAACAGTCTCCCTGTTGTCCCTTCCAGGGTCGAGGGAAGGGCGGGGCATGGTTTGATAGAGTAGGCGGAAGCAGAAGGGGCTGTGATGGGTGGCAGCAGGAGGAGAGCCCTGGGCTGGGCTTTAGTCGATTGGTCAGCTGGACTCAGCTGCCTGTAGCACGAGCCATCAGGTCCTCTAGTGCCTTCTCCTGGTCATTGTTGTGAACCAGCAGCACTTCTTTGATGGCATCCCGCTCAAATCCCATTTCACTAAATCTTGACATTAGTTCAAGGAACTGCAAGGCCTGGAAAGGAAGAATGAACCATGAACTACTATACAACAAACACTCTGGAGACATTTGGGTTAAACATGTCACTAAAGGTAAGGAATTGAACCTGCAGCTTCCATCCAAGCAGGTTCAAGCCTTCAACTTTCACTTTGCTTCATGGTTTGGACATGGTCTTCTTTATCTTGCTTATTGCGTTCATATTTATGCTTATTAAATCACATATTCACACATCTAACATTTCATATTGATTCATCATTTCATCAAATGCTGCCTTCACATAGAGACTGATTATTTAAAGGTACTAAATAGTTTGCAACAATCAATCTCACAGGAAGCAGAAAGTTTTATGATTCCTAAATTAAAATACTAAAAAAATAATATGCTTTTCTTTATGGTTCATTTATGGTTCAATATGCAAACCTTTTCTTCTGAGCATTGATACACATCCAAACATTCCTCCACTGCACTTGGGTCAAAGCCGTGGTCACAGAGACGTCCAAATAAAATAAGGTAATCCAGGACCTTAAACAAATTACAACATCATTACATCATTAACATCCTTTTAATTATGGTTAAACTGGGTTTCAGGTCAAAGAACATTTAAAGACAACTGTAAACTAAAATATTGAGCACTGTGTAATGTTAGAAATTTATGTGCATCATACCTGCTCCATATTGTGCCCTTGTCTTTGCATGGCCCGTAGGACACTCTCATAAGGATAACCCATGCTCACAAGACTGTCCACACACTCACGCTCATTGGTGGTCATGCTGAGCAGGGCTCCACCACACGGAAGACCAGCAGATCCCGACCCTGCACTGGCCTAGAGTGAGTAATGAGTCAAGAATTAGACAATACTAATAATTGTATGGTAAAGATTCATACAGTTTGTTGAATCTGTATTTGTGCACACACAATGACTGATCTGAACGTATGCATGTAGACAGTTTTTATACTCACTGGTTTTGGTGTACTACTGTTGGGGTAGCTGGGTGGCGTAGGGGCAACGTTAACTTGGGTCTTGGGGATGATTGACGGACTGCCATTGGGTAGGCAGTGTCTAGGAGCAGGGACGGGCGCAGGAAGGGGGTTGTACGTGACTGGATCTGAGTCAACAGTATCAGTGAGTTTGGGAAACGTCAGAGAGCGGATGTTACATGGCCGGTCATCTGTGTCAAACCCTGCTCTCCCAGGGTGCCCAGCTCTTTCTGTGTCCAGCAAGGCAACCAACCCATTTGGTTTATGGATAAAGCCCGGTTTAGTTGCGAGGTTGTTGTTGGTGCTGGGAGGAGGCGAGCCATTTCCATGTAATGCTGACCCTATATTTGCGTGCTCTGCTGGGGATACAGATGGAGGAGGTTGAGGTTGAGGCTGAGGCTGGCTCTGGAGGATGTTCCTGAGCTCTTCCTTATCGTCCAACGTTTTGAGCTCTAGTTTGTCAAAAGGGTCTTCCTCACGCTCAAAGTCAGCTAGATTGAGGCTGTTTGGCTGAGGCGTGCTAGGCTGGGTTTTCCTGGGGCCAAGACTTGGAGCAGGCAGTGGAGTAAGAATGGCATTATGACTCAGCCCCACCAGGACAGGGTTTAACGCAGGCGGTGGAAGGTCCTGGTCCTCTGCAGCAGGACGGGGTTTCTTCCCTCCACCACCATCAATTTCCTGGGCCTGAGCTAAACAATCTCTGCTCTCTGCCTCCTGCTTGGCTGCTACTGCTCTGGCCTCCGCTGCTCTAGCCTCAGCCAGTTCAGCCCCCCAGCTCACACTACGCCTCTCCAGAGAAAAGTCATACTGTTGAGAGTGCAGTAAAAGGGAAAGTGATGGTGATGAGAGAGATGGCACACAGCGTAAAGAATTATGACTAAGGGTTATGTGAACTTTTAATTAAATTAGCACACTTAAACATCTCAAGACCTTTTATAATACAGTCTCAATAAATTCAAATTATGAGGTTGTTTATGTTGCTGTAAATTACACAGACACTCACATTTTTCATAGAGGTATTCACAACGCAAGCAACGAAAGTAACATCTGGTACCACATTAGTAATTCTAATAAACAACAAGTGCTTGGAAATTATATGATGTTGCTATTCATTTTGTGCCTGGCAATAAAAATGAAATGCCACAAAAGAGAACAGAGAATAATAAAGACACAAAAGAGCTAAATCTAGAGGTACGGAACTTCATGCTGAGACTGAAGTTAAACACACAGCATAGATAAATTTGTGTATTTAGTGGAATGTTAATCTTGGTTTCACCTTAATCATTAGATCATAGTCCAAGTCAAATTCCATTACTATACATTAACATGATTGCTCACTTTTAAAGAGACTCATGTGTTCCTTCTTTCCTATTCTTGTGTTTCTAGATATTAAACTGGTCCTGCATTGCAGTATAGCAAGAATTAATGTAAAGGGGCTAAGGTATAACCAATGCAAAATAAGCATCTTCCCCACATGAGACTAACCTGTGTCTCCAGCAGCAAAGAGCCATAGTCTGGCAAACAGAATCCAACAGGTAATCCCACTTTGTCTGGGCGGCGAAATTTTTCATTGATCTTGAAGGGAACTTCATCAAGGTAGCTGATGGGTCCTGTGTGAAAAACACAAAAAAGTTAAGATAACAAATAGGCATTACACTGTAGCAGCCGACCAAAACATCACTCACTACTCAAACTTTTCAAAATACCAGAATAAAGTAGGAAAAACCAGTTCTTACCAGAGCTGTTTGCATCTGAGCCAGATTTTCTCGCAGCCATTTAGAGACTATGAAAACAGATGAAGGTAAAGCAAATGAAAATTAAGCAATTTGATCAAGGAGTCATAACTACAGGACATAAGATAAGGTACGCTATGTGAGATAAAACAAAATGAAAACAGTCCAAAGTGAATTACCCAGTTCCGTTTGTTGTTGTTCGATGAGATGTTTTATATAGATATGTCTTTCATTAGGACTGGAAAACTGTCCCCCAGAACAACATTATTAAAGTATAATAATGATACTTTAATACATGGCAATACAGACTTTAACTATGTGTCCCACATCACACAAAGCCGCTATTTGGTCATCCCAGACAACAATGCCTAACATTATCGCAGCGACATCACTGTTTTCACCTCCTAAACACAGAACTTTGATTTGTGTAGTGGTGTAAAAGTACGACAGCTCACTGATAAATGATCACACTGCCAGTCCCAGCACTACAGCTCTTTGCTGTTGTCCACAAGTTGCTCATATGACTGAACCCAATCTCACTAATCTCCCATTTTGAGAGTATAATCAGTTTAGGTCAACAAAACAAATACACAGAAGCATGAAAGTATGCCTGCTACATAACCAGCACAAAATACGGATGGCTCATGAGACAGTCTGAAGTTCACTACTCTACTAGATAAGTTAGCTGACAACACATTACCTACATATTAGGAATTAATAATGACATAGCAAAATTATTTATACAGCATTAAGTCAGTAAAAATCAATGCTCACACTCAACATATCACTAATGATGCGGTGTAGAAAATCTGCTCACGTTAATCATTGTAGCGCAGCACCCAGTCCATCGTTCCTAAGAATGCACCAAAGTTATGATGCTGTACTAATACAACAAAAGGAGTAATACACAGTTGTCTGAGATACTCAGCAGTCTGTTTACTATTCAAAGCAATGATAATGCAATGTTAGAAAAGGCCCTGGGCTCTTCAGGAGAATGATCAGCAACATAAGTTACCGTTTGAAACAGGGTTGTGTATTAATGCAAACTAGGGGCAGGCTGCAGGAAGCTATTAGTTGCAGTTGGTCGTGTTTACTAGTATCGTGCGTTGTATAATCATCACAAATTGTAGTTAATTATGTACATATTTAATCAGCTCACAAGTCTAACATTCTGCGTGAAGTTACGTTTAATTTTCTAAATATCGGAGGCAACCGTAGGGCAGAACAACACTCCGCTAAGGCAATGCTAGTTAGGTTAGCAAAGTTCTCCAAATTAGTTAAAACACCGAAAGGATTTAATTAAGTATCGTTTGTCACCCTTTTGCGGAATCTTACATTAAACTAGCGACACTAAAGTCTCCCGGACGCCACGTAAAGCTCGCAGCAGCATGTATGCATAAATTAGTGTCACTCAATTTGTGACTGCGTTAATTAGCAACAAGCTATGCTACTGTTATTTTCGTTGCTCGGCGCTAACAAGGAAGCCACCACATAGCAGTTCCGCTAGGAAGTCAACGTTGGGTATTGTTTTAGTTGAGATTCTGTTGAACTGAGTATTAAGATCGAACAGATCCGCCGGTTGGCAAGCCCGACAAGCTGCTGGCTCATGTTTTACACCAGTCACGCGAATACGGTTAGCTTCGCCAGTGGCCTGGCTGAAACGTTGTGTGGCAGAACGGGTCAGTCTGCTGCCTCTGCTGTCACCGCCCCTGAAACAAAAGCTCAGCTCCCACGTAAACACAGTCTTATCACCTGTTTCCGCTCCGGTGTGTTCTTGCAAAATCCACGCGACGTTTTGTTGAGGGGTCACTACAATTAAAATTCCTCTCTGGATGAGTTTTATTTATACTGAAATCTCTGTCCTGCTTCGGCGTACGACGCCATCTTGGTTTAACAAACTCCTTTCTATTGCTTCCTGTTTGACGTCACTCACATAGATGACGTCAAAACACCACAAGGTAACAAAAACAGTACAATTTTTGTTTTTAAAACCAGTACTTCGTATTTTAGGAGTCAAACAAAATGTATTTAACTCTCTCAAATCTCACTGTGGTAGAGGGAAAAAATCTAGGGAAAAAAATATCGAGCTAGAGAAGCAGGTGGGGGGGGGGGGGGGGGGGGGGGGGGGGGTGGTTTAAAAGAAGCCTCAGATGAAGTAGTAGTACATATTTGTGTCATGTGCTAGAAAGATGTACACAAATGTGCTAAAATCAGTGAAGTTGGTTCAAATTGGCTAACCCACATAAAGGGTGTGACTTGAAGTTTCTTTGGAACACTGACTCCTGGAGTTTATCCAGAGATATTCCCAGAAACCTGTGTTCTGAGTTCTGTGGTTTTGGAGGCCCGTCAAACGCCAGTTATTATGTACTAGGTTTTTCATCTTCCATTATTATAAAATAACTACAGATGGCACCTCTGTTCTCTGTAGGCTTCCCTTATAGAAAACACACTTAGGACAGAATTGCTTGCTGTGGCCTGTGCCTGTGTGTTTGGTTTTATCCTGGTCCTATTTCATGCTTTTATTGTGAAAGTCTAAAGTAGTGCCTCTGTAATAGCACTTTTATGACTGAAATGTGTGTATTTTGTAGCCTGTTCCCAAATCTCTCTCGCAAAGAACATTTAAGAGGTTTTAAAATATTTTACATTTGTGTCAGTGTTTTAAGTGTGACCGTTCGACATCGAGAGCGCGCACGTTACGTTCACTTCTTTACGTGCTTTACGTCCCGTAGACACGCGCAATGATAGCCGGAAGCATCGATGGGAGGAAAATAAAAATCGATTAAATCCAGTGTATTTTGCGAATGTAGAGCTCACACTTAGTGTTGATTTTGCGAACGCAGGCTCGACTTTGTCCGCCTGCAACACTGCCACGGTGCTGGAGGACACGCTGGACAACAGGAAAGCGGCTGCGTTTGAGCGAAGTTGCTCGGTAGGGGTTTAGCTGACGTGTGGAGAAGTTGAGACTACCAGAGACCACATAAACAAACATAAACAAGCAGGCATCAGCTGAGCGCCCGTGCGATCCGACCGAGCGCCACGGAGGGATGTCAGGGGCGGCGAAAGTCCTCCTTTGAGCAGAAGAATGATCCGCACGGGACCGTGAATTACACCGATCCTGGCTCCATGTCAACTGTCAACACTGACACAAAGAATTTGGGGAAACAACACGAGGACGAGCCGTAGACTGTAGCAGAAAAGCCCGTGCTTCTCTCGCTGTGCGCTGTGAAGACATATCCAGGTTAGCATGAACAACTAACGGCTGTAGCGTCCACGTTTCAGCTGTAAGGACACGAGTGGGAGACGCATTTCGGTGCAGGGAGATAGAGGTAAACACTTTTTGTCAACTTTGCTTTTCCCCCACAGAGGCCCTGCCAGCTGAACTGGCCTGAGCTAACTCGGCAAGGCATCTGTCATGCTTGGGTTTGTGTCGGTCATGTTTTATGTTCACCTACAGGACTGTTATTCTATTATAATAGAATATATAATATATCTATTAATTCGGGGGTCGTTTGTTTAGGCATTTTCAGATCGGCTAATGTGAGTAAAACAGAGCGAGTAGATTGTGGGTATTCTCTGCAGGGGGGCTCTGATCATGATGTCAAATGTACTTAAAGTTCACTCCTCGGAATGTCATTGGAGCGTGTGTTGTTTCTGTCCACTTTTACTGACCTGTGGACGCCGGTGCCAGACGTGGGATAAACATGGCCCACCAGGCAACCCCTAGTTCCCAGAAGGCCCTGATGATGGAGCTGAAGTCCCTGCAGGAGCAGCCGGTGGAGGGCTTCCGCATCACTTTGGTGGAGGAGTCGGACCTCTACAACTGGGAGGTGGCGATCTTCGGCCCCCCGAACACCTTGTATCAGGGAGGCTACTTTAAGGTGGGATCAAACCTCCTAAGACCAGGTTTTGAAATCACAAATGTTTAATTGACCCACAGTGTTTAGATAATAAGTGATCATTTCAACTAAATCTTAAGTATGTAGCGCAACTGTGTTCATATTTACAATTAGCCCACAATTTAATTAGCAATGTTTTTATGTACTACCGTATTTTAGAATGTTGTGTAAATTGAATAATTAATTGTAGATGACATGGTTAATGGTGTTACTATACTGAGCTATGGTTTAATTTATTCTGTTCTATTCGAAATCTGGTGGAGTATTATAAATACCCCTACTTTAATATAATAACCTAAAATGGAATGAACTCTTATGTGATTATTAGAAAAAAATTATATTCTAACCTTTTTATCATGGGCAGGGCTGTTGCCTCTAGGTTTACTAGAAAACACAATGGTCAAGTTGTTGTAGATTGTTGCCACTGTAAATATCAAGTCAATGAATGCCTAAAACATTTATTTGACTTTTTAATCCGTAACCTGTCTCACCAGTTTGAGATTTCTGGGACCCATTCACTCCTTTTCTTTAGCATCATTTAAAAAAATATTTATTTAGAGGTTTTCCTGCTCTGTCCTTCCACTCTCCTTATTCAGCCTTCTCCCCCCTCGCTGTATGACGGCTGTACTTCAGATGGCTATTTTTAGCTGTGAGACCAATTTAAATGGCACCTCAGCTAAGAGAAAGAGTAAGGGAGAAGTACATGACAAGTCTCATCTCCTTTTCTCTCATGTTACTTATTCATCGAATGCAGCATTGTGAGAGCTGTTCAAGTTAGGGCGACTCAGATGACACCACAGCTGTCGCGCATTGATGTTGTCGGAGGCTCCTCTTGTGACTGGCTACTGCTGATTCTATTATGTTTATCATTGGGAAGTGGTATCCTTGTGTCATCTGTTGTCGGGTTTTATCAATTCTATTTTTAAAGCCTTGAATCATAAATTGGTTTTAACAATCTGTACGTCCTGTGTTAAAGCCCGGGGTCAGTTCAGAAAATCACTACACACCAAAAGACACAGACAGGAAAACAATAAGACACTAAATGTGTTGACCATAGATTTGTGGCAGCTAGTGAGTTTTATTTATTTCCAATATGTTTTATTAATTATAAACATGTACAGAAATGCACATGTTCTAGTGTAAGTTTGCGTCTGTGGTTTAAGTGTGTAGCTGTGCTGTGAGTGGAGGAACATACCATGCATAGCCATGCGTTCGGGACAGGGACAAGATGTTTTGCAATGTGTTTATACTGTAAGTCGGTGTAATAACTCACAGCAGAGCGTCATGAGACTTTTTTTTTTTTTTAATATCCCAAGGCTACAGTCGTGTAGTGACTAGTTGTGGAGCGGTGATAGTCCTATCTGAGTGGCAACAGCGCAGCGAGAGCTCGATGCTGTTACACACACCCAGTCCAACAGGACTTTCACCTAGATAACTGCGAAACACTAGAAAACATGAAAGGAGAAGAACCTAGGGTTACTCAATATTATGTCATGGTAAACTTTGTTGGGGATCGCTGATCAACATGTCAGTTGCTTCACATTGTGTTTTTTGTGTGTGCGTGTGTGTGGTTGTGTTGACATAGTTCCCTGCTGTGTACTTTTTGTTTCAACATTATAGTTTGACTTAAAGGAAGAGCAGAATCTGATTTGTACGTTTACACTGTTGATCATTAGTCATTATCATCTCTTTAAAATTAAACTTAACAGCAAGTGTAATTGTCGTTGCTGCGCTTGCTGTTCTTGTCTCACTTCAGTTTTATGGAAAACCACAAAGAAAGAATTAGAAAACATGTACCACCCAGTTTAGAGTTGTATTTGATTTTTAATAATTAATTTTATATGAAAAGTTAGTTCCTGTTTTTCTGTCTGTCTAGTATAAATGTAGCAAAGACAGTGGTTTTAACTATCAACATCTGTCTGTTCACTCAGGCTCACATCAAGTTTCCTGTCGACTACCCGTACTCTCCTCCAACCTTCCGCTTCCTCACCAAGATGTGGCATCCTAATATTTATGAGGTAAACATCCGTCATTTCCTTGAATGTAAACATTGTCATGGCTTCACAATAGATAAAGTACAGTGCCTGTCGAACTCTTTCCAGAACGGAGATGTGTGCATTTCTATCCTTCACCCTCCCGTTGACGACCCTCAGAGCGGAGAGCTGCCATCTGAAAGGTGGAACCCCACTCAGAATGTCAGGTAACCGCTGCCACACAACAGCTGCTGTTGTATGAACTCAGATCCTACATTTTATGACTTCATTATTATGACTGAATGCTGGTTCATAATACGTTGTGTATCCTCTATTTTAGAAATGGTATGTATAACAACAAACACTACTGCTGAGTAGCTTTCTGATTTTTTTATTTATTTTTTTTTAGCTTGTCAGCAATTTACATTTTTCTCCAGGAGCTGAAAGTGCTGAGTCTGTGTTTGAAAACCTGAGCGGCCGGGGTGCAGCCAGTACAGTAACTGAGCTGAAGGGGAGAAAGAGCGGAGGTAGCGCCTCTGTCTCTGCAGGGGTGGCGCTCACCTAAAAGCTTTCTCATTCACCGGGATGTGATGCTGAAATGTGCTCCCCGTTGCTGTGTCACACATAGGACCATCCTGCTCAGCGTCATCTCTCTTCTGAATGAGCCCAACACCTTCTCTCCAGCCAATGTGGACGCCTCCGTCATGTTTCGCAAATGGAGGGACAGCAAAGGAAAGGATAAAGAGTATGCAGAGATTATTAGGTAATACACACCATGAGTACTTGCAGAGGATATACCGCACACCGACTATGCAGCTACTTAAAGTAGCCAGAAACACAGCACAGATTTGGTTCTTTTTGCCTCGCAGGAAGCAGGTGTCGTCTACGGCAGCGGAGGCCGACCGCGACGGCGTCAAGGTTCCCACCACGCTGGCGGAGTACTGCGTCCAGACCCGAGTTCCCTCGCAGGACAGCAGTTCGGACCTCCTCTACGACGACCTCTACGACGACGACATGGAGGAGGACGACGAGGAGGACGACGAGAGCGAGATGGAGTCCGTGGGTGAAGCGGGGGGGTTCAGCGCCGTGGAGGACGGCGAGCTGTCCTCCAGACGCTATGACAACCAGGACGACTCCGGCAACGAGGATTCATGATGATCTGGACGAGGCCGCCTTCCTGCCGACTCGCCCACCAACCTCCTTCGATGTGTGTGCGTTACAACTGCGTGTGCGTGCCTGTGCGTGTCTGTGTGTATGCGCGTACCGTGGGGTCAAAAGTCTACTGCCAAAAGAACTCTTCATGGTTTGTTAAAACTAAAAGCAGCAGCACCGTCGCGCGTCTTTTTAGCGGAAGCGTGTTGTTCCTGTCCTCAGTGAAGTTGGATCGTGTGTTTTCACCGTTTGCCTTAATTCCAGCTTGCACTCTGTGTGGCGTGCGGTCTTTGCAGAGCTTCAGAATCGTCGGCGCCGCTTGAGAGTGACTGGTTCTGATGTCCTGTGAGACGCGACCCTCCTCCTCACCCTCAGAACATGCGACAGGCTTCGCGTAGTAGAGCAGTATTAACGTGCAGTCACTGAGGCAAAACATCCTCACACCTAGTTTCAGGTCTCATGTTGTTTCTGTCGTGCGCTGTACCTTGTTTGGAAGCAGCTGTGAGTTGCACAGTTTTCATTTGTAATCGGAGGTTCTAACGGAGACGTGCCAGTGTTGTTCCATCCCTGCTCAGTCAATAGACAAAGGTTTTGTGACTATGTGGCTTCGGCTTTGCATCTTGGATGCAGAAGCAGTTCTGTTTTATTCATTTGTTGGCTTTACACCATGGTGCCATCTTTACGTCTGTACATAAATGTATATGAAATTGAGCCCACGAAGTTTGCTTGTGGTATGTTTATTATTGAGGTCATTGCGGTTGGTCGAGAGCCACATGTTTTGCAATTTCTATATGCCGTATTTCAAGCTGTGTCAGGGATCAGACGTCTCTTCAAGTCCTGCCACAGATATTGAGGACTTGTAGAGGGATGGTTTGTCCCATTCTAGTGTCCTAGCTGTGAACCTAACTCCTGATATCATACCTTTCCTTCTAGTGTGACGTTCTCCATGTCACGCCCCCATAAAGCTTGGACGGTCGCAGAACGCGGGCAACAGTTGCGTTCCTCACAGTGTCTCCCTCAGATTAGTTATCGTTGTGTTGGAGGCCTTTCCCACTAGTCCCCTTGTTGTCTGGTCACTCACAGTTTGTCAGAATGTGCCATATTCCTGCGATTTCTTCATGTTGATGATTTCTGATGTCACAATCTCTGGCACCTCTACTTTTCAATTACCTCCTCCCTGGGTTGCTTGGGATGTTCTTTTGTGATCGTGGTTTAATTTGGTGGTAGCCAGGAATACTGATTAAGCAGGGACTCATCTAGTCACAGGCGTCTTTGCACTGGAATGACTTAAGATGCATTTACTGCACTCAGGTGATTCCTGTTTCACTCATTTTTGGGGAATTATAACGCTGAGTCATTTTCAAGAGGGTGAATATTTATGCAAACACTTGTTTCCCCTCAGATTTTATTGACATGACTTTACTTTGGCGGGTGTTTTGTCATAATCTCCACTGATTTGTGTCAACTAAAGGGTGAAACCTTTTATTGGCGTGGTAATGCTGGACACGTGACTCCAGCACATACGGTGACCTCCAAAATGAACAACCCTTTTGACAGCTTAAATTATGAACTGAGAACCTAAAAATAGATTTCTATTTCTTTGACCAGAGCGTATGTATTGGCCAAATTCCATTAGTCCTAACATGTTTTGCACATGGAAAGAGCAAACTGAAAACAGGCGGTCTTTGAGGAGGTCTCTTGAAGCCCACTGTAGCAGACTGGCTCTTCACCTGCCTGGTCCTTGTCATGTGTATGGCTTTGCGTTCAGATATTGACTCCGTTCACTGCATCTTCGCTCGTTGATGGTGTATTTCAGAGTTGTGCCCTTCCTCGCCCGTCCCCTGCATTTTCTGGGACGTCTCGGACTGAACAGAATCCCTGCTGTGCTGCTCGTTATCCGGGCCCAGCGTGTCTCGTCGCTGTCAGAGGACCTCTGTGCTTCTCACGCCCGTCTGTCTGACTTGAGCGCCGTCATCAGCAGATTCGCCTTTGTTTTCCTCGGATTCACCTTCAGTCCGAAGCAGCGCCGCTTGTCTGCAGGTGACCAAGGTTCTGACCCATTCACAGTCGCCTCCTGCACCTCTCTCTGCCTCTCAAACCTCAGGGCCTCAGTAGACGTTCACTGAATCGGGAAAAAAATGAAATTTAATACACAAACTGCTCCTCACCTCCATTTTTTTATCTCTCTGCGTCTCCGGGTGTTGTTGGAAGCGAGAGAGTGAACTAAATGTCTCCAATTCCACAACCAGTGTGTTTACACAAGTGTGAGTGTTGCTGGTAGTTTAGTTCGTCGTTTTCCTCCCGTTAGGCTCTAAATCTAGATAGATGTGAAAATGTTTTGCGCTGTGACTACAGTTTCTGCTCAGATGCAACATGACATGAATATTCGGCTGTTGTTATTTCGCAGCGAGTTTATGGACGGGGCAAAGACATGCAGATTAGACGAACATCTACATTTGAATGAATGTGACAGCGATTGATATGTATGTGTGTGTGTGTGTGTTTGTGTGTTTGTGTATTTACATTTACTATTCATCTGTTGACACTGTCAGGGTTTTCTTGTTCTTGTCTTGTGGAATCAGTACAGGTCACATGGGTGACTTCACCCTAATGACCTTTTGGACTTAGTCCAGTTGAGAAAACATTGAGTGTGCTTGCGTTGTGTTCTAGTACACGTCTGGGTGGCCTGAACTGCTATGGATTTTATTGATAAAAAAAAAAACACCCTCTGATGATTGAACTTTTGAACACACTCAACAGCATAATATGACTAATACTGCTTGCACGACATCAAGTAAATTACACATTTGAACTGTCAAAAACTGTGTTTTGGCTGTGGATGTGAATCTGCTGCTCTGTTGAACACGGTGGAGCACACCTTTGATTCTAATGGATGGATTTTGCCAAGGAAATCAAGTGCACCGCTGCTACTGCTCATTCAAAAGACTGTGTTGCATTGAATGCATGTAGTAGATTTAACGCCAAAGGAGTGAACCATCCTCTCCCAGGTCTCACAAACTGGATTCTGTTAAGAACCGAGAGGGTAAATCCACTCCTGGACTGGATCTGAAGTGGTTGTGAATCTAAGACTCAACTGGAAGCGGATAGATTTCAAAGATTGTAAACTCTTCCTGATGTGGTGTCCAGGTTTTTCCATTCCTCCGCCTATACAGACATGAATTAACAGTTTTATGTGTGCCTGCCCATGGAATAGTTCGACATTCGGGGAAATGCACTGATTTGCTACTTGTCGAGGCTTTAATCAGTAAAACATGATTGTCTTATTATGAGGCTAAGGCCAGCAGCTGGTTAGTTTGGATAACATACACTATTCTAGAATTGAAATGTGAAGCTGCAGGCTTAGCGAAGCACAAAGGGAACAGTCCACATCCACCAACATCAGCTTTTTAAACAAATACATCTGAGTAGAATGGTGATGTAAAAATGACAGGTTGTGCACCCACCAGGGAATACGTTCCCAGTGGCTGTGCAAAGCTAAGCTTCATGTTGAACCGACACGCACGAGGGTGGTATCAACCTTCACACCCAACTTTAGGCAAACTACTAAATTATCCAACTTTGCCTTATCATCATAAATTTAACAATCTGAACCTGTGGAATAGTTTTTTTTAGGCAAAGTCTAGATGTAGATTCAACTTTATGACCAATAAGCTTTATTCAAAATTAGAATCCGCCACTTGTTTTTGGAAAAGAACCACAGACTTTAGGATGTTATTCCATACACATTGTTATGTACAAATAACTAAATGGAAGCATTTAGTTCATTTAATCTTTGTGTGTAAGCATGTGTGTGCACTAGCGTGTGTTCTTTTTTAAGTGTGGGTCAATTCTGCGACATCCTCCTGAAGCCTTCACACACTTTATAGACTGAACAGTCCAAATGCTCCCACACGTGTGTCCACATCTGTTGAGGTTAATGTTGTCCTTGTGGTTTTGTTTGATTTAGTTTCATTTATTTCCCCTCATCATTTTGTATTTGTGAGGATGCACATCACAGATAAAGTTTCTATTTGTTTGTATTGTTGGGTTTGTTCGCCAGGTAGTTTTGGCATCTGCTGTCACAGAAAACAGAACACAACAAGCTGGTTGATGGAATAAAACATAGTGATATGCACATGGAGCCATGTATGGTAGTTATTGTGGATAAGTTGGAAAGTCATTCAAAATAAAACAGTATGTCATTAAAACCTGCTGAAGGGTTTTCACTGCATTTTGAAATGTCACGGGTCTCTTCATGTTTTCTGAGTTCGTAGTGTTTTTTGGCACACTACTAATCAATTATTATTAATATAATAACATACAATATTTACAAAAAGCATAGTGTGAACAAGTTTACATGTAAAATATCTTCCTGCAACATATGTTTTTTTTTACTGTAAACTCTTGCTTTGGATAATTCATACACCTCAAAGTAAACTGTCAGGTCCAGTCCTATATGTTTTGAGTTGGAGGAGACAAACATGCCGCTGCATGTAAAATATACAACGGTGGTACAGTAGGAAAGTAGATCTTTTTAAAATTGTTGTAGAACCTGGACATGACCCAGAATTTATACATTATTATTATTATAATTATTTCGAACACTAAAAGGATAGAGATGATACAGTAGATTATGTCCCTACCTAACAACGAGATGACAGAAACTTCTCTGGCTTCACATCTACAGTTAATAGAAAAAGAAACTGTCAGTATTTCAGCCACAACAATATTAATCTACTGTCTGATTAGTCAAATGACAAAGTTCATTGCAGGTCCACGTATGCTGCTGCCTCTGGTTCCTGTTTTACTTTTTGAGATAAAGAGACACATTTGTTAATTGTTCATTTCATCATTTTAGTAAAAACTATTAATGAATGAAGGATCAAAGTAGTAGTTTGGCGCTGCCTGTGACACAGTTTTCACTGTTTGCTTAAAATACATTGAGAATTATCTTTTTGCTTAGACTGTCAGCAGAAGAACAGAATGTGTACAGAATGCAGATTCTGGTCCTTTCAGGTGCTCACTTTTCTTTTCAAGACAAACCTAGTTTAACCCATCAACAGAACACAGCAAAATGAATTACACCTTGTGATTCCAGGGGTACGCGCTATCTTTTTTAAATTTTTATAATTAAAGTTCAGGATAATCCAGGTATTAAAGATAGCACGGTTGCAGCTTCAATTTTCTACCTTCTTGAAACAACATCTCATCCTTTACTACACGTTACAGTGATATGGAATTTAAGGTAAGGTTATCAAATGTACCGCATTATGAAAAAACGTGTTTCTGGCCCCACCATGTGGTGGCACCTACTGTTGACAGTGTTTGCAGCTAATAATCTTTAAATTTAGAGCATTAATTAATTTACAGACCTAGATGTTTGTATTTACAGTATATTGTGTCATTTACAATATCACCATTTAAAGTATATTTGCTTCTTCTGACTTGGTGTAAGAGATGCGCTCCCTACTTCTCCAGACTCCAGTGCTCCACTCTGTTTTACTTTTTTATTTCTATAAAACAATTATGTATTTGATCTTGTTACCCGCTTCTGAGATTAGGTGTGTATGATAAGTGAGTAATTTCCTCCCTGAAGGTAGAGAATCTATATAAGGTTCTCTTTCTGCAGAGTAAAAATCTAATAAATATTAACAGTAAAAGCAGAGAGTTAAAAATTAATTAATTACATTAATTAATACTTTCACATTGGACGTCAAGGCCAACAGTGAATTATTTATCTCCTTTAATCATTACCCCTGTAGAGTTTAAAATTTCTAACATCACTGTTTGTCCTGTAGGTGTCTGTGCGCTGCTCTCAATGTCTCCTGCAAGTCTTTGTACTGGGCCAGAGCACAGGCCTCGTCCAACTTGGCCCAGCGGTAGTCCTGATGCTCGTCTGACAAAGTTACTGCTATCGCTGGATCTCTCAGCTCGGCCAGCCAGTACAGCACCTCCTTGGGTTTGCCTTGCACTTCATAGTGCAGCTCCTGAATAAAACCATCAACAACCTGAAGGTCTTCAGCTCCCAGCCCGGCCTCCTCCTTGGTCTCCCTTAAAGCTGTGGTGAGGTCGTCCTCACCTGGATCCACATGACCTGTTAGTATTTGGGGTAACAGGTAAATGTGTAACAATGGTTACTTAAAAGTGCATAAAAATCACATAAATAAGTGTATGCCTTGTTTTTGAGCTTGTAAACACCTTTGGGAGGAGTCCAGTGATGTTTCCCATAAGACGTCTGCAGGAGGAGGTACTCTATGCTATCTAGTGAGGGAATCCGGCTGGCTAAACGTCGAAACACTATGAATCCACAAGCTCGAAGTGCCATCTCCCTGTGTATCAAATACAAACACATTTTATTATGATGTTTAGATCATAACTTTTCAAGATTTTGAGTACATTCAAAAATGTTCTGCATGATGTCTTTTGTCAGATAATGAAAAGCAATTTAAGATCAACTCTATGACAATTAGTCAAATATTTACCTTTAAATCTATAACTTTCTTCATGATTCCTTTACTGTATTAGTGAATCATAATCTGGGAGCATCAAACTAAGATTTTAAATGAAAGCAGATTAAGGAAACGAGATTAAAATTCATCATATTATAATTAATGTTCATTATATTCCTGGACGTAGCGTTTTTATATTGGATCTTACTTAATTATGTACAGTGTACCACGTAAAGCATGTGTTAATGTGTGGTAATCTTGTGTTAACCATGTTAACTAACGTAGCGTTTATGCTCAATACACAACACCAATGCACTAATTAACGTGTTGTTTGCCACTCTTTATACACATATTGACAGATTCTTAGCTACCTGCAAGTAACTTACGGTCTATTTACTGTCACCGGCTCTGAGCGTCTGGGAGCACAGGGGTTGGGTTCAGTTCAGTTCAGTTCCGCAGTGCACGGACTAAAGACTCCGGCTGTGAACTGTAGGCTGATGAAAACAGTTCCGCTTTTTAGACAAGTAGCAGATGTGACGGAAGTAACAGCGAAGCAACGTTCTTTAGAAACCTAAAACGTTCAAAATAACAACCACTTTCAGAAGCTTATCAGTGACAGTGGTGTTAAAAAATGTCATTTTTAAATTACTTGTCTGTAAATATTCTACAAAAACATTTATTTTTACTTATAAATGAAGCTTAATAAAATAATAAACAGCTGCTCTCCAGTAAGTAACTACACGACAACATAAGCATAAAATCAACGGGTTACTTACTGTAAAACAAATGAAAATATTTACATAGTAATACAATAGTAAACAATACAAAATTGAATTCTATCTATAGATTTGGTAAAGTCTAAATTGGTCAAAACAGGTAAAAGCTTATTTTATAAAGAAATGTGTGTACTCATTGGGTAGTTATTAATTATTGGTTGATTATATTTTCTACTAATAATGTTATTTTTTTCTTTCACGTCTCTAAGTGGAATAGAGTTAAATGTTCCTCAAACCTGTACTTGAATGCAGTACTTAGTTACGTGCTACACCAATGGTTAATTTGAATGAAACAGGTCTGGCTCTTACTTCGGTTTTCTAAAGACAAAAGTAATTTTAACTTCTCATGTCAAATATTTGTACTCATGTATTGCAGTTACATGGTGACAACACTTAACAGCACAGTGGTTATAACACAATCGAGCCACAGGGGTTGCAAGCCAGCGACTTCTGTGAGAGGGTTGCAGGGTCAGGAAGGGCATCCGGCGTAAAACTTGCCAAAAACAAATATGCCAATCAACCATAAAGCTGGGAAAAGCATGATTCGCGGTGACGACCCCCGATGGGAGAAGCTGAAAGAGAAGTAGTAGTAGTAGTACACAGTGGTTGTGGCTTTGGTTTCAGGGTCACCAGGTAACTGTTTTATATATGAAGAAAATATACACACTCAAATGCAGATTTTACTCTGTATGTAGATATTTAATTAAACCTTGGTATACATATATATATATATTTCTTGGCAACAATATAGCCTCTGTGCCTGTGGGAGCCAGATAAGAAATGCACCGAGTGATAGGACCAACTGAAGACAGCTTGGGTCTGATGATTACAGAGTCAGGACCACATCCCAACTCTACACTGAGCTGTCTGGGGTTCAGTGAGTTTAATTGCTCATATTGACGGAGGAGACGTCGCTGCTGATATTAAAGGTAAATTCTTTCCCTCAAAGCCAGTAATATTAAGGGAAGAGGAGACAGACGGACGCACCGAGACACTGCATAAACAAAATGTACTATTAGAGGCAGCGTTCAAATTTAGCCTGTATCCTTTAGGGCTCAGTTAAATAAAAAGTGTTGCTTTCCTGACATAAATAATGATTTTTCTGTCCTGTGGCTCCTTCCTTCACATCACGTAACTGTCTGTGGTTTAGCCTGGGGCTTCAGGACATGTGACTTTTGCTACTACTACTACTGTGCTTACTCAGCCTGCACTGAAGAGCTCATTACTCCACTCTGCTGTGCATGACTCACACACTTGGTTAGCCAGCATTTAGATATTTTTTGGTGAGATGTTACGTTGATGGTGAAGGACTGAGCCGTTTGTTGAGTGATTATTCTGTAAAGAGCAGATCATTGATCATATTTTACAGTGTTTGGCGTAGTAGAGCTGATCACTGTCCAAACATCTCCTAGCTTGGAGCTGAATGTTGTGGAAACTAAACGTATTAATACTAAGTTTCACTTTACCTACGAATCAGCGAGTCCCAACATGGAGGATGAGGAGCAGTCGACAGGGACGACTCATTTCGTGGGGAAGAGGGAGGAACTGATTGAAGCAAAGCGCTCACTCAGAACGGTGGAGGGTCGGGACATACTGATCATCCACAATCAAGGCGTCTTTCATGCTATGGACGCTTACTGTTATCGTGAGTGCTGCTTTATTATAGGCAACAAAATCAATAACCCACCGCACCTAGTGAACCATCTAAAGTTGCTCCTATGATAAAAATCCTGTCTGGGACTTTTAACTTAATTTGTTATCCATTTTAGCACACGTTGCATTTGACGTGTGTCCACTCAGCAAGATATTAGTGCGCTGTGACCCCCTTGCTTATTCTGCAATACACTGATCATCCACCTTCTTCTTTACAGATGCTGGGAGATCACTGCAGGAGGGAGACATTGAGGTGAGGTTTGATTTAAGACAAAGTACTCAACACTGACCGGCTTGTTTTTCAGTTATCTCTGTCTGATCGTCTGGATCAGGTGTGAAGCTGAAAGAAGAAGTACTCAGGAACAGTGAGGATAATCAGGGCGGTGTTACTTGAGCTAATTCATAAGACCATTCATAATGATGCAAATTGGGTGTGGACTCCAATGGGTTAATTCAGAGTGTTTTTTTATCCCAAAGGCAGAAGAAAGAAACCAACTTAACATCAACTTAATGTAGACCTACGATTTTTAATTATTTTTAACACAAATAATGAATTTGCCAAATGCTCTCAGTCCACCATAAGGTTGCTAATCTGCTTTCTTCTCACACACACAGGATATTAATGGCAAGATGTGCATAATTTGTCCAAAACACAAGTACAAGATCGCCCTAGCCGACGGGGAGGGACTGTACAAGGCCACCGACCCCAGGGAAGCGCCGCCTGTGGCCAGATGGTACTCGAAGGGCGTAAAGCAGCGAACCCACACTGTCACAGAGACCAACGGAGACGTTTATGTGAAACTCTCTGAGGAGGAGTGCTATATTGACTCCGACTACTTCCAGGGAGAGAAGGGGAAGTTGGAAAGAGAGAAAAACGAGCAGGACTCATCTTGATGGTAGATGGATACGGATGGCTAGTTATTTACAAATAAGAATGTCCTCCTACAAGTATTTGCATGTTGTATGGACTTCTCTATTTAACCTAATAAACATTTATTATGAATGAATTTTGATTTATGATTCTCTTTTCCTAAAGTGGGCAGCGTGGCATGCACACTCACATGGGTGCATTTTAATTTTCTTTATGTTTTATGCATATGCCCATTTAATCGATAAGATTAGGAGGTTTGTACAGATCAATCAAGGCCCTAAAGTGGAAAATTATAAAACAGGTTTGAATTCTTAAACCATCGGAAGTTAGTGATCAGGACAATCTGTCACACTCAGATTATTTTTTGATTCTGGACTCAAACCATCGCTCTGCTCCACAAGCACAAATGCCGTGAGCTGATAATGCAAAAGCTACAGGGGCATGATGATGCTCCTCTGTGCATGAATGATGCTGGCCCACGGCCAGCTCACACACACACACAGCGCAGCGAGAGCCGCGGCCTGTGTGACGCTCCGAATCCAGTCAAGACATGCACAGGCCACAGGTTACACGAGCGATGGGACCGGCCCAGATATTAAACTGGGATTCTGTAGTCGGGTTGTGAATGTTGATGGGGTGCAGGTACGGGCGGCTGTAGGTCAGTGTGTGGACTGCAAACACCTTATCACAGCGTGCGTTATAATAGGATTAACAGCGTGTCTTTAGTGCTGCAGAGTATTTAAAACCAGGGCTCTCTGCTGTTTTACGTGCTACATTATTCATTGTGCTTGTAAATGACACCGTAGGCTCTGATTAAACCCTTAGGACTCCTCATAAAAGAGGAGTTTAACCTGAGAGAACGGACCACCTGATGTCATCGTCGCCGCTCAGCCGAGTTCCAGAATCGAACAGAACCAGCGAGAGGTCCCGCTCCTCATTTGCATTACACCGCATTGCTCGCACCTCCGTGACGCTCGGTCCGCGTGTCGGAATTCATTTTGCCGCGAGTGCGGCGAGCGTCGCTCTGTAGTCAACGAACAAGGTGACGGCGGCCAACGGCGGCCAACGGTGTCAGGGCGAACAGCACCACGCTGTCATGTCCAGTGGGACGCGCGCGCGAGCCCTTTCTACGTTTCTATGCCGCCCGCGTGCGTGTTGCTGAGTCAGGCGCGACCACTCTCGCTCCAGTCTCTCTCTCTCTCTCTCTCTCTGTCCCTCCAGTTGTTCGACTTTGTTCCCACCGCCGACGTCATTCATATGCTCCGGACGCCGAGGCGCGAGGCTGCTCTCTTCCCGCCGCGCAACCGCGTCCCCCACCGCCCGCCATACAACTTGTTCGTCTCCCGGCGCGCCGCCTCGTCCATGGGCGCCGCTGTTGACACGCTCCGCTGCACCGCCGGCACCGCCGTCCGGTGCGCCTCCGCGGTCGGTTCGGTTCGGGACGGCGTTCGGCTCCGCTCGCTCCCGCTTTTATGAATGAGTAACGAGACGTGGGCCGACATGCGAGCGACCGCGAAAGTCCCCAGCTGCCGGGCTCCCGGGGGCCCCGCCGCCGATGAGAGGCATTAGCGGCGGAGCGGAGCCGCGGCTCGTTGCGGAAAAAGCCGAGTCCGACTGCAGACCCGGCGCGGACGCGCACCGTGAGAAGAACGGGCTCCATAGCGTCAGCGCAGCGGAACAAGCACCGCGGCCGCCACAATGTAAGTTCCTCCGAAGCTGCAACTCATTAACGGGGCGGGAGGAAGCGGCGCGGCTCGTGCGGCTGCGCGCTTTGTTTGTGTCTCTATTGCCGCTTCACAATTAAAAACGCGACACTGGGAATATGTCTATTTATGAAAGTGTCCGATTTATTGATCCACATATGCGCCAGGTGTAGTAAAGGCCGTGGCGGGCTTCTCCTCAGTCGCTGTCAGTGACATAACGCTGATGCACTGTCTCCGTGATAGACATGAATAATAAGGATCAGGGCAAACGCTCACCGTTGCCCGTCTCCTCCATTCACTCGTGACCACAAGTTGTTCGGCTTGCAGGTCCATCCACATCGTGGCTCTGGGCAGCGAATGCCCCGGAGGCGTCGGGCCCGGGGAGGAGATCATGGGCCAGGGGCAGCTGCAGGGCGGGCTGCTGTGGAGCTACCTGGGCCACGGGGCGCTGGTGGGACCCTGCGACCTGGAGAGCAGCCTGCACAACCCGGCTTTCATGGAGTACACGTCACGCGTGTTCGGAGACGTCACCGTGGTGGTTCGAGATTGTCCCAGCTGGGTAAGACGGGGCTGGTGTGTTTACGTGTGCGGGGCACAATGGGGAAAATTGAGCTGCGCACTCCCGTCTCGTTGCTTGGACTTTTTTTCGGTGCTTTTACCCGCTGGTGTGAACAAATAAGACTTGATTTGCATAGAAAGTTGCCAGCAGGACCGTAAAAGTGGTGTGATTTTGATTACTGTCGTCCTTTGGCTGGCGAGCTGTTTACCTTTGCCTCCATTTCTCAGGAGATGTAAAATGTCTCCCATCCCAGGGCCGCTTGCCTTCCAGCAGCGATTCCGGGCATGAAAAGCGCCTGTTCTTCGGAGGACGCCGTTAACATGCACAAAGAAAACAACCCGATGAAAGAACTTTTGTTCTCAATAGCATATGATTGTGAAATGAAAACACTCTTGTGATTTCCTGGCAGCATTGTATGCGTCCCATTATAGGGCTGTGTCGGGGGCGGTGGTGGGGAACGTCTGTCAGTCTAATTTTACGTCTCTGTGTCTTTTTCAAAGCCTTTTCAGGCGCTTTTCATGTTGAATAAGTTGAATCGGGGTGTTTTTTTTCAGAGCTGCAGCCTCACACAGGGTAAAGTCTTTGGGGGTAAAGTCCAAAGAGCCACGCTGAGGTATTTATACATAGGCAGACTCAAATGGGGTCGGTTACATGCGGTGAGAGTCACGGTGCAGCCTGGTGTGATGCTTCCTGTGTCTCCTCCTCTGACCTCTGACCTCTGTCGTTTCCCCTCTCTCCCCAGGACTTGTTGGACAGCGACTGGGCCAGCGTGCGGAAAGTTCTGGAGCAGGCCGACATCCTGGTCATTAAATATTCAGTCACGGACAAGCTGGCTTTCCAGCAGGTCCGAAACAGCTACGCCCCGCGCCTGCGCCCGCTCCTGCGGCACTGGGGCGTCCCTGTCATCCTGGTGGCCGTGGGCGCGCGCCTCAACGGTGAGGACGCTCTCCTTCTCCTCCTCTGCTTCCGTCGTAGAACTCGCTGTGGCTGGAACGAAAACATGCCCTGACAGCCCGTGGCAGTGTACAGTCAGAGCTGTGTATAAGCAGCTCAGTGTGAGCAGCAACAAATGAATAATGTAAATAATGTCTTTATCCTAATATCCAGGAATTAGTAAATGTGATGCCGCCTTCATTGTTTTGATAGTTGGAAGCATTTCCTGCTCGTGTACTCCACGATGATGAGGATGCTCATGATTAAATCTCCTCTTGGCTGCCTTCAGGCACTCGGCTCACAAGCTTCCCAGCGAGAGGCACACCAAAGCGAAACACAGAAGTTATATTTTTACACCGAGCACATGTACACGCGTAAAACACCCATGCAACGCCTGAACGTGCATTGCAGCGGCAGCGGCAGGTATCAGGCTCCTGCAGCTCCCGCTCGGCGAGTCTGCCTGCGCTCCTGCACACACACTGACCCTCGTCGATTCCCAATTCTGTAAACAAGTCTATCAAATGTAGCAAGTTTTATTTTTAGCCCCGTCCGCTCAACATACTTTGAGATCCTGTCAGAGCTCTGCTGCGGAATGATCACAGCAGCCCCAGTCAAGTGTTTGCTGGTGGGGAGAGGGGAGGGAGCAGCTGTAAAGCTGAAGCCTTTGTTTGTGTTTTTGTTTGTGGCGGCTGTGAGTATTTTCAATGCATCCCCTCCTGACTGCAACGAGTGACGGCTGAGCTCTGAGCGCTTCCTGCTGCTCAGCTTTAGACCACCTAAGGCACAGCTGTGGCGGAGAGCGCCGCTCATCGTGTGTTAATGCTGCCATTAAACCCGCGCTGAACGCGGCGGCGCGGGCGGATTTATCCAAGGGCACGCACACACTCGCACACGGTGCAGCTCCATCCCGGTGTCACGCCTGCGGTTATTAGCGCCGTGATTTATCCGATGCCTCAGCACTTAGCTGTTCGTCCCGCTCCTTCCCCCCGTCCCTCTCCTCCTTGGGTCCAGTCTCACTGAGCAGTTTTCACCCTTCAAGCTAATCACTGTGATTTCCTGTCGGTTTCGCGTCCGTGGTCCTCGTGCACACATGCCGGAGTGGCGCTGCTCCTACAACAAGTGCCTCTTTAGGTTTGACACGTTATGATGGTCTCACCGTTACACAACTAAGAGGAGGAAATGCTCAGTTGTAACTCTCTAGTGAGGATAAAAAAGGGTCACAGCTGTATTTTCAAATTCACAAACCACTATTGGCAATAACAAACAAAGAACAACAACATCTTACATTCCTGATGTTTGACTGTTGTATATTTACAATTCTGTGACCTCTAATTTGCATGTTCAGTGTTTTTTACTTTTTTGTTCTTCGAGCAGCGTGTTAATGGTCAGAATGTTGTTCTTCATGTGTCAGCTCATTTCTTATTTTGGTTAGTGTCTTATAGTCTGTGTATCATCAGAGTAGCGCAGCTTATTTACAGCCTTACTTCATGCACAAATCCTGAGGAGCTTAATGTGTCACAGACGTAACGAATACAGCCTCGTAAAATATTTATTAGGGTCACGTCAGCGCTTCTGCTCGTCTGTGTGTTTAGACGAAGGCCCTCCCTGTACGTGTCCGCTGTGTGCGTCCGACTGGAGCAGCTGTGTGCCTCACGGCGAAGGTCTGCAGCTGTCCCGGGACCTGGGGGCCACCTACCTGGAGCTGCCCTCCCTCAACCACGTGTTCGTGGGCCGCTACTTCGGCAGCGTGGTGAGTGCCGACGGCGGAGGGGGATCGACCGATCCGTCGGCTCGAACTAACGTGTGCTCCCGTGTTTTTCAGCTGGAGTACTTCATGATCCAGTGTCTGAAACACAAAGCCAAAGAGAGGCCCGAGAAGAGACGTGGAAACAAAGTGAACGAGCTTCGCCCCCCTCACTTAGAACAACCAGGTCAGAGAATACCACAGTATCTAACAAACGCTTTGCTACTGTGAATAGCATCTAATTATGTCGGCTTTCGATAAAACACAGTGCTTAACTTGGCCTCATAAAGTTAAAATGTTTGTGAGTGGTGATTGGCATTTTGAATCCATCATATGTAACAATTAAAGCTGCTTTTTGCTCCTTTCATAGTTTACGGGGGAACATTCAAAGCCACTGACTGGCTTGTTTCTCATTGAGCTTACGCAGCCATAAAACGAGCTGAGCACAGGTTTTACCTGGATCAATATTCACTGTTCCGAACTGGAAATAAGCGCAGAGACAAAGAGCTAGGTTGACTACTTATTCAGTGATGTTTGAATCAATTTTAGACTGAGCTCTTTTCAGTGGAAGACACAGTCACAACTCCTTAAGCACAATCACAGTAATGGCTGTGGTGGTGGAAGGGGAGAGCGTTGCTCATTAGGTTATCCTTAACTATAGCAAGCCATCAGTTTGGCTATTTAAACTCATTTGTCCAGCCTGTATCGTCCCTGATGCAGTACGTTCTACAGTTTGTGCATATTTTAGTTTGAAGTTGTGATAAATGTATTTTCTTACAAATAGGAAAGATTCTTACAGCTGATTGTTTTTAAGATAATTAATCGGAAAAACGCATTGTTATCTTAAATAAGACTAAGCAAAAGGTCAGTTGACGATCAAATCTCTTCTAATAATTATAGACTAATGGATTAAGTTTCTATTTAGTTTCAGTTGGTTTATTTGAGACTCGCATTTTCAAATTCCTTAAGTTTAATTAAGCTGTAAAGCACTTAGAGACTTATAGACGACAATCAGCTTCTGTAAACACAAAGTGCTAATTATGAGCAGCGTCAAAACAGACTAATGTGCACAGAACCACAAAATGCTATTTGTTACAAACAACTAAACATCACTGAAAGACCCAGTAGCATCATTTTGTTTTGATAGCATGACTCCAGCTGTCTGACTCTCTTGCTGCTGTTACATCTGGCCACATGTGCCATGTTGCAGTTTTTAATGAAGTAAAACATCTGAGAATATTTAGCACAAACGACCTTGTTAAAGCAGTGTTAAATATTGATCTGACCACTTTGCTGCTGTGGGTGTCTAAATCTGACGCAGTGACAGATTTAAGTCCTGCCAAAAAACAGGCAGCAATGCCTGAGGATTTATTGGTGCCTGTCCAGTGGCGCTTACTTCTACTTATGGTGTCGCTGCATTAAATATGACGTGCACTGATTCAGGAACGGCGCGTTTTTTTTCTCAGCCAATCTGAGTCACCATAAAAAAAGGGGGCGAGTGCCACAGAGGTGCAGTGTGTGTGAAGTGTAATTAGGGATATAATAGGACAGTGATTTGTGTACCCTTGTACTGTACCACCAGCTCTTCACTTTCCTGGTCAGTGCCTTTGTTCTCTTTCACGTCATATAAATCCATGACTGCACTTTTTTCAATTATTCTTAGCTCTAATCTATTTAAATCAGTTCTTTGTGATTGTGGTCCAATCAAAATATTTCCGTACATATATTTTTAAAAATAATCCAATTAAAGAAAAAAACACAACAACACAATACAAACAATTCAAAGCCACAGTTCAAAGGAAAACACAGCATTTTCTTGTATCACTAGATTCTGACGGAGTATTATGGCAGCCTACATCTTATGATCACAGATTTTGTCTTTTGCTATTTCTCTTTGTGTTTTTCTTTAGCAAACTGTCTCTCATGCATTGACGCCTGAGGCCTCAGTGTGCACACATTGAGCACACCAGATGTGTTCTACTCTGGGTCTTGATGCAGTGCTTGTTCACAATATTATCATTTGTAGATAATAAAAGACCAAGTCAAATTGTTTTAAAAATATTAACACACTGACAAATTTCTCCCAGAGTAATTCAATTCAATTCAATTCAATTTTATTTATATAGCGCCAAATCACAACAAAGTTATTTCAAGGCACTTTACAAAGTAAGGTTTAAAACCTCATACAACTAAACCCAACAAATCCCACATACAGCAAGCATTTAATTTGACAGCAACAGTGGAGAGGAAAAACTCCCTCTCTAACGAGAAAGAAACCTCCAGCAGAACCAGACTGGATGTGGGCGGCCATCTGCCTCGACCGGTTGGGGTGAGAGGATAGAGAGATAGAAAAGCACAGCAACAGCAACAAGCAACAACAAGCAACAACAGAGCACAGGCAGGATGGTAGGACCAGGGACTGAATGCAGGCAGGATGGTTGAATCCGCAGCTGCCCATCACAGACACCAAACTTTGAGTCCAATGATACCTGTAGGTGAGGACAGAGAGGGAGAACGAGTGGGGGTTGGGGGGGAGAAGCACAACTACTGGACAGAAAGAGACAAGGTTAGTTAAACATGGGACAATGATGGGAGGTTATGGGACAGAGGAGGTAGAAGGAAACAGAGGAGCTCAGTGTATAAATTAAGTCCCCCAGCAGTCTATGTCTATTGCAGCTTAACTAAGAGATGGTCCCTGTGACTAACAATAATTGCCAGTGACCTGAACCATCTCTAACTATAAGCTTTATCAAAGAGGAAGGTTTTAAGCCTAATCTTAAAGGTGGAGAGTGTGTCAGCTTCTCGAACCTGAAGAGGGAGCTGGTTCCAGAGGAGAGGAGCTTGGTAGCTAAAAGCTCTGCCCCCTGTTCTACATTTAAACACTCTAGGAACCACAAGTAGCCCAGCGCTCTGAGAACGAAGTGTTCTGCTGGGAGCATAAGGAACTATAAGGTCTTTAAGATAAGAAGGAGCTTTATCATTGAGTACTTTGTATGTGAGTAGGAGAATTTTAAATTCTATCCTACATTTTACAGGCAGCCAGTGCAGAGAAGCTAATGTAGGAGAAATGTGATCTCTCTTTCTAAGTCCTGTCAGAACTCTGGCTGCAGCATTTTGAATGAGCTGTAGACTTTTTAAGGAGCTGTTAGGACATCCTATGAGTAAGGAGTTACAGTAGTCCAGCCTAGAGGTAACAAATGCATGGATCAGTTTCTCTGCATCGCTCTGAGAGAGGATGCTTCTGATTTTAACTATATTTCTAAGGTGGAAGTAGGCGGTTCTGGAGATTTGTTTAATGTATGATGTAAAAGAGAGATCCTGGTCAAACATGACACCAAGGTTCCTCACAGTAGAATCTTTAATCAGCTACACTCACAGTTCGGTGGATGCTCTCTTAATACTGGCCACCAATGGGTTAGGTTAGTTTTGAAATGATCTAAAATACATTTACTTTTATTATTATAATATTTTTTTGCTTTTGTTTTTCTTTTCAACGAGTTAAATATATTGTAGGGTTTAGAATGGTTCATCGTGTATTTTCAGTGTGCATTTTGCAAATGCTAAAATGAATTGAACAAAAAGAAATTTTGTGCACTGCAAGCGTGAATTACACACCATTGCTGCTGCCTTTCATTAGAAGCCATTCATTACCGCTCATCCTCCTCTTTTCGTGCCTTTCTGTTCAGCTCGTCTCCCCCCCATCCGTGTAGAGGAATCCAGCTTCTCACAGGACATGCAGTGGCTGCTGGAGCGCGGCGTGCAGTTTGCCGATGTGGCTTTCTACGCCGGGGATTCTGGGAAAGAACTGGGGTGGGCACACGCTGCCGTGCTGTGCGCTGTCAGCCCGTATTTCAGACAGCTGCTGCTCGGGCCTAAGTCCAGGTAGGAATGATACTAGCTCATTCTCAGGGTGAAGGTTCACAAACTATTACACCACCTGAACCTGATCCTGTAGCCAGAAAAAAGGCCTCTTCACGGCAACTGTTTTACTTCTCATTGGGATCATGTTGGACAGAGAACGCCCCCAGTCACGATGTGCCTGCAGAGAGAGAGACGGGGGCCCCCACTCGCTGCTCTCCACCTGGGACGGGGGGATCATCGACGATATGCCGAGATCAGAGGGTCACCTGACAGGACGTCTGTCTCGTCTGGTAGTGAAGGACCCCCTTCTCTGCATGTGTCTGTGGGAGACGCTTATGTTCATTTACAGAGGTAAACACACGCATAAAAAACTTCAAAATGTAGTTTGGACCTTTTGTGCAGCTGGATAGAAACTGGTTCCAAAACAGCAGCCAACACTAAGGCTGACCTCTGCAAGGACAGCACTTTAATTCCATCAGATGACATGATTTCTGTGCAGTTTCACTTCCTAAAAGAATAACGTTTACTGATGTTTCCTGTTCATTATTACCTTTGACACTTTAAGCACATTACAACTGGGATTTAAATGCAGATAACAAGCCTGGACTGACATCCACCGTATCGGAACTCCATTCCCCAAAAGCATTTCCTTTTTTCCCGAATGATTTAGACGTGATGATTAATGTCCCTTGGCAGCAGGAGGCAGTTTGCCTCCAACTGGGTCTTATCCAATGTTCCATTACCCAGAGGAACGGGAATCAGTCAAACTGAAAGTGCTTGATAGTAAGCAACTGTAGTATTTTAATTTAGACCTGACTGTTCATTGTGTAAAAGTGTGATATTGCACAGCTTTTCTAACCCACATGTGCATTTGATGCCACTTCAGTTTGCTTTATCTCCACCCAACACAGTTCCATTAACATCACAGACATCAGTGAAGATGGATTCATTCACTGAGCATCGTGCAGAGATTGAATGTCCATCATTCTGAGAGTTAATTAGAATTGGAATTAGTTGATGTAATTGAATCCTGGTGTTTGTACTTACATACTTTACAAAAACACATATGCATATGCAGTAAACCATGAGCAAAAACATTTGCAGGCGAGGTAAATTGTGAAGCTTGTATCCAAACATTCTCCTGTAATTTCAACAGGCGCGTGATATTTCCTCTGGCTCGGATGCCGTAATGAAAGTCTTCTAAGTCTGCGGCTTAGAGTCTGCGGTGCTGTGCCTGGTGCATGTCAGATTGCAGCGCCTGTGCACAGCAGCGCCTCATCACAAGCAGCGCGAGTTCTTACGGCAAGAGGCTGTCATAACATCTGATTCACCGCCTCTTAACATGTATGTGAGCAGCGAACACGCATGTGCACGCACACGCAGAGACACCGGAGGCAGAGCTGGGAAAGAAGAAATGAGATTAGAGGGTCAGGCTGAATCTGTGTGAGCGAGGCTTTGAATAAGAATAAGACAGACAGACTCACAGTGCGTGCGTGCGTGCGTGCGTGCGTGCGTGCGTGCGTGCGTGCGTGCGTGCGTGCGTGCGTGCGTGCGTGCGCCGTGCCAAACGTGGACGTCACCTTTCCCTGAAACACTGCAGGGAGACGCAGACAAGTCGAGTAGAACAAACGCTACAGTTGACCTCCACCGTGGTGGATGTGATGGTGCGTTAGGAGCAGTTGATCTCACGTACGCACGCTTTCTTTTCCCACGGATACATTCTGCGTACGAGTGCATCGTGCCAGTGTTTGATGTTGGTTTGCAGTAAATCCACAACAAGCTGCACTTCGCTTCGCTAGAGACAGGACAAATATCGTCTGCTCACGATTGGATCGCAGCGATTTGTCCCTTTTTTGCTCGTTTTATTGTGGCACAGCAGAACAAATTTCCATAACAATATCACGCTTGTGTAAACGCACAGCGCCGCTCCACTCTTGAGTTTTTGGGGTTTTTCCTTGCGTGGACAGTCACGGAGGCTGTGACTTTGCTTACGTGACGTTAACTCTGTGAGACTCTGTCTCCTTGTGTAGAATCCGACTGAAATATTTGTGTGAACAGTATGTGCATGTTTAGGTCATGTATGACGTGTGTATAGCTTTATGCAGACCTTATTCATGGACAATGGCTGTAAATGACTTCATCAATAATTAATCTGTGCAATTGTTTTACATTGTTAACCTGTTAAAATGCTTGTCTTGTGTTGTAAGTATGAAAACATCAGCCAATCCATTGCTGCGTTTTTGGAGTCGGGCTGCATCATGTCAGCGCCAAGCTCCACATCTAATCTCCACTACGAGGTGTCTGTGCTGTGCCATTATCCGACACTGGGTGTGGAAGTAATCCCTCTATCTGTTGAAATACCGTTATTATGAACGAATGATGAACTAAACCACGGCCTGCCTGGTTCTCTTCCTCACCTCAGCCGTATTCTCATGTCCTGGTGTGACATGCGCTGCCCCAATCACGCTCCAGGGCTGTGCAGGTGCTCTATAGTCAATGAAAGCGGTGACAAATGTTCTCCAGCACTGTTAGAATCACTGTGTTTCACATCGGTTATGACAGGAGCCCACAGCTGGAGAGAACGGCTGGATAGATTTCTTTTGTTCTGTTTGTTGTTTGTGTATCAGTGATTTTAAGCTGCGAGCAACATGTCCCTGAGAGCATTAGTGTGGCTTACGTTGACACAGATGATTATGACCATTAAGGGCTTGGTGATCCTCTTCATCACAGGGTTCACGTGTGTGTGGTCACAACTCTGCAACAACTGCAACTAGAAAAGGATGCGGATGCCACCATTATATAACAGACACCTTTCAGAAGCAGTCATCTTTGTGGAAAACAGGTTTGGCGTAAGGTGTGTGGGTGGTCGGCTTGGGAAGAGTTTGCCTCTGCGTTTCTACAAACTCTGTGTGTTTGTGGATGTTCCGCAGGCGCGTGGGAGTGGGAGCACCTCCAGGAGGCTCTGGAGGAGAAGCTGAAGAACTCGCTGGCCGTCGCTCAGCTCATGGATCGCGTACGATCGCTCATCGGCAGAGACAGGGTAAGGTCGCACGCACACAGCGTGTTTTCCATGAGAGCCTTGTGTGACAGTGGAGGTTAAATATCTAACATGATCGGATTTGTTCTTTGAAGGCATAAAGGCATGTTTTTGTAGTTGCCTCACACCAACAGCGCCTTAATTAGTTAGACCTTGTTTAGAAACAGAGCGGTAATAATGTGGCTATAATTAGCATATTTACATAATTACTGCTCATAGTCATCTCCCTCATACTATGGGAATTAAAAGAAAACAAACAAGGGATGCTCTCAAAGGAGCACAAGCACACCACATGATATGTGAACACTCTATGCGGGACATCAAGCATGAAATCCGACATTATGACAAGACCTGCACTGTCACATCTGGAACGCTTTGTGTCTGTTTGGAGGAATGCGAGGTGGCTCCGCGTAATAGGAAGCAGACTTTAACATTTAGAGAGCGATCAAGAGATATGACATGCGCCTGACAAGCCTTTGGCACCATGCACAGCCTACCAACCCATCTGGATAGAACTAGGTCTTCTACCTGAGGCGTTGTTGAGGCGGGCTGACACACCAGGAGACGGCTGGGCCACTTTAACAGGATGAGACATCCTAATGTTCTGCCATGAGTTGATCTCGTCCTTTGCAAACACCCCTGGGTTGTGTCACTATACGAGACGTGCTGAATTTTGCTTTCCATAAGCTTTGCATTGATTTTCAAAATCAAACAGGCTTGATTTTCCTGCTGCCTCCACTGAAGGCTCTGTTTTTGCTGCAGCGGAGCACTGCGAGAATATAGAGTTCTTTGTGCTTCAGTTCACCGAGAAAGGTCACTCAGTGGTAATGGGATTCTTGATGACACTCATTTGTGGACTTAACACAGCCATGTGTACACGGACATGACACTGACAGTCTTCCTTTTTGCTAGTGGTGTTCTCTGCGGGATAATACGTGCATCGTGTACTATGGGTCTGGAAATGGCTTCAAATGAGCAGGAACGTGTTAATAAACAGTTCGGACAACCGTCTGGCTGTCAGTCTGCTCCCAGAGTTGGCCAGTTCTGTCATGTTGTTCTTGGCATTGCAGATGCTTGGATAGCGCTAAGCAAGACTGGCATAGAGGTCATTAGTATTCCACACGGGATGTGGGACGGATGTATAGAATGGCAATTGTACTGGTAACTAGTACCTGACTCCCTGCAGAGGAATCTTAACTCTTTGCTGTGTGTGTGTGTGTGTGTGTGTGTGTGTGTGTGTGTGTGTGTGTGTGTGTGTGTGTGTGTGTGTGTGTGTGTGTGTGTGTGTGTGTGTGTGCGCGCGCGCGCACAGGGCCTCAGGGATACCCCCAGTGCACGTGCAGCTCAGCTCGGTCCCCAGACTCTTGTCAACCTCTTCAATTCTCCTCTTTACTCAGACGTCATCTTCATGGTGCAAGGTGGGTTCAGACCGACTCGCTACCCAACATGCTCCTACAAATGCATAAGTTGTCATCAGAGCAGCACACGCTCACATTTTCGTAGATGCAATTCAATTATGGAATCAAGAAACTGGGCCTTCCTTTCCTGTTTCATCTTTAAAAAAATCTTTTCCACTTGGTGCATTAAATCATTTCTTGATTAAAAAAACAGAAAATCTGAATAATGCCAAGAAGCTTCCCCTGATCAATATTTATGTGTTGCTTTGTGTTTGCAAGCTACACAATTAGGTCTTAGAGGTCACCCAGACTTTTTGCAAGAATCTTCTGTAAATTTCCGGTCAAGTCTTCACTACAGTTTCCCAGTTGATTAGACCAAACTAGTTAATACAAACCAAACAAGTCAGTTATATTTCAATGTAATTTCTCACTTCCTTGCGAAGATCTTGCTCTGCAGGTGCAGCTGATACTGTAAATTTTGTGGGTCTTCCAGGGAGCGTATTGCCGGCCCACCGAGCGGTCCTGGTGGCACGCTGCGACGTCATGGCGGCCATGTTCAGTGGAAAGTATGCAGAGGCCCGAAGCCGAGTGGTGCCGATCCATGGAGTCTCCTCGGATACTTTCCTGTCTTTCCTCGAGTACCTCTACACTGATTCCTGCTGTCCTGGTGAGTCTGACACACAGAGCTGTACCCCTGGAACCTCTGCAGTCTCTGCTACACCATAGATTAATGACCAAATGGCACCTAAACTGGAAACACTCCAATGGGAGGAGTTATGTATAGTAGTGGAATGGCTTTTCAGTTCTTTTAATTCTTCTACACTAATTAAAGCTTGTAGCAGATTTTTTTTTTTATGGTGGCATGATTGATTTTGCTGGGACACTCAGTCTGTGTTTTCATTTATTTGCTTGTAACTACATCTGTAAGGACCTTGCTCTAAATTAGAGACAGGCAATGAGACAATAACTCCAAGCAGAAGGTTTGAGGTGGAAAAGATTCAGCGCCGTGTTCCTACAAAGAAAGACATGTCCACCATGGCCCCTGAATGCTATTTTAACGCGTCACGGAAACAAGCACCTATCCCAAATCGGAAAACACGTGGCAGCGAGCTTCTCGAGGCCTTATTCAGTAAATGCCGCCTGGAACAAAAGCACAGATGACAAGTCCCATCAGCCATCTGTGTGACTGCACCCGCTGCCAGTGTCGGTCTCAAGAGGCGCGTGACAAACAGCACCGGGCTTAAAATTAAATTAGATTTAGTGATTACAAAATCAACCCATGGCAGAACTGCTTCATGTGCTTTGGATGGTGCCAGGTCACACCCCCACCATGATGTTGTTGTTTTCCTCTGTTAGTATCCTACACATTGTGCTCTGTGTTTTTAGCAGTAGCCCTTATTCTATTTATGAGGGAGATGGACTCCAGCATCAGTGAATCCTGCTTTTCCAGTGTTATTGTTGCTGTGTTTGCTACATGTGCACATTAAGTGAGCGACCTGTTAACTTGATGACTTTTTAGCAGCTCCTCTCGCTGTGTTCGTGTTTGGGTTTTCTACCCCCTAGTGGATAAAAGATTCTGAAGCAGCTTTGATTGACAAGCTTTTGCAATTCTGCATTTGAAAGGTTTTTTGTAAGTGTAGTTTCATGTCTGTTAGGATAAAGCCTCAACTACACAAAGGTATTTACACTTGCAAATTGCAGCATTAATTACACCATTAACTGCCATCATTCATTTTGGTATTTTTGCATAATAAACCGCTGAGTGGACGAAGCTTCAGAACAGGTCTGTGGCTTGAGATATTTTAATGAAGAAATTATGAGGCTATTCAAAATTAGCAAACCTTAGGGTGCAGCTCAGGCGTGAGGAGGGTAAACAAGCTGTCTCCAGAGATACAGCTTCACGTTGAGTCACCGTAATGGGAAATTAATGCCACGAAGCAGCTCCAGGGGCTGCAGCCGCTGCACCGTTATGCAAGAGCGCAGCCCTCAAGGTCACAGCAAGGTAACTCCATCAGCAGCAACACGGCCGAGGGCTGAGCAGCCGCAGGGCTCACGGCCCCAGTATTCAGATACATATGCTCATCTGTACGTACCATGCGATAGCAGAAAACGCTGTTTATCCTCAGTGACATGTTTTGAGCTCACAGTCAGGCAGAACAAAGGGTTTGTACTGTTTCTGGCAGTTGCATGAGAGTCAGTGTTGAGAGGAGGCTCTGATGGATGCTGAGGGTGCTTGACTGACGTGAATGACAGGAGTCTGGTTACATCAGGCCCAACGCTATTTGACATTCTGACATTACATAATAAGACTAACCGTACTTGGTTGACAATTGCTGCGTGTCTTACATAAAGATGCAACTTGACAGCTTGGAAAGAGCGACGGTGAACGTACTGGTTGAATTGAAGCGGCGTGACCGTGTCACCGTCGCCCTTTTCCACGTCAGGGGTTACAACTGTATTTGGATTCTGTCCACCACCCATGAATGTGACCAGCAGCGCGTGCTGCGTGTTCTTGTGTGTCCAGCCAGCGTTCTGCAGGCCATGGCCGTGCTCGTCTGCGCCGAGATGTACCAGGTGAAGCGGCTGCAGCACCTGTGCGAGGTGTGCGTGTGCGCGTACCTTCAGAGCATGCCCAGCAGGGAGCTGGCGTCCACGGGCATCAGCGTGGTGCGACTGCTCCGCAGGGCAAAGGTCGGTGAGACGCAGCATCCGATTAGTGGTGGAGCAAGGAGACAAGAAAACCCTGACAGAAGAGTCATGGTAATGTGTTGTCTGTTTGATCCTCAGTGTCACAATGCAGAGCAGCTGTACATCTGGCTCCTCCACTTTATAGCCAACAACTACCTAATCTTCAGTCACAAACCCGACTTCCTGGAACTCTCAGGTCAGTGTGTGAATGATCAAACCGACGTCTGAAGATCTTTTTAAAAAAAGCCCCGATAGTTGAATGATGGTTGTGCAAATTTAAATGGCTGAGCACCCTAAATTACCCAGCTGTGTCTGCTTGGACTGGGTTTCAGACTTTAGTGTAAATTTCATTCAGCGCCTCTGGGCTTTTTCCACACACACGTAGGTTGGGCTGCATCTGTCTCAGATTATTGCGGAGCCAAGGCTTCTTGTTTTCCTCTCAAATGAACAACAGTGTACAAAACACAGACAGATTGAATTTATATGCCCAAAACTCTAATAAGCATTCATCTTGTGAAATTAGTTTTTAGTTTTCATACTGAAACATGGTCAGTGACAGCTTTAACAACCTTTGCTGTTATTTTATTCATCTGTCATGAACCACAACATGGCAGCATTACATTATAATAATGGTATATTGGTCCAGTCATCCAGTGATTATGCCGAGGGCTGTCTGAGGGTGAAGAATGCAGCCAGTCTCAGCTGCCAACGGGTCACTAGTTACTCACAGGGTCAGCGAACAGAGACAGACAACCCCTCACAAGTAGTTAGTGTAAACCCAGACAGAAACCACACACGGATTCAGTTAGTAAAAGAAGCACGTTTATTGTTCATTCATATTCAGCTGGACGGTTACTAAGGACAGGAGGAGGAGGCAAACAATGATCAGCCACTCCTAGTTAATGTAAACTCATTTACTGTAAACTTCAGCCTTCATTGTTGTGTTCATAGCAATATTCCAAGTAGTGATTCCCATCTGTGTATCTGTGATTATGTGTCAACTGTAGTAAATCTCGCCGTGATCACTTTGTTAGCGAAGCATTGCATATTTGCCTTTGCAGCATGCGCATGTGAGTTAGGGTTGGTGTTCATGTGCCTTCCAGACGAGGAGCGCGAGCAGGTGGAGAGGCTACGCTGGCCGTCCAGGGGCTACCTGCAGGAGCTCAGCGAGTACCAGCAGAGGCGACGCAAGCTTCGCAAGTCCCGCTGTGTGGTCATGTGACGCCCGTCTGAACTCCAGCGTCCTGCGAAAGACAGGGACGGACAGCGGGGGTGGGAGGTGGGGGGGGAAGGAGGGCGGACGGTGAGATTCAGCTCGTGGAGAAGCGGAGAAAACTTTTATTCTGCTGGATGATGAAGCTGACGCTGAGAGACAAGGTGCAAGAGAAAACAGCTGCGGGACTCGGTAACCGAGCGGACTGCGCCGCCAGGCAGCGAGGTACACGACTGTGACTCTCCACCCCTAGAGAAACACTGCATTAGGACTGCTTCATCACTGGCAATACGACATGACTGAGCCCCTCAAACCAATATGAACAGAAAATGACTGGCCGTTCGTCAGAGGCTGTGGGGAAAAAAAACTTCGACCAATGGATGGAAATGGTGGGTTTTGAGGAGAAATAAGGACACAAACTGGTTGCACTGAGTAACGATGGGTCTGTTGGAAACCAGGATCACGTCAAACTCATGCCGTGGTGACACCAGGTTGAGAGTATGCTCTACTATGGATGCTGGACACAGGACTGCTCCATCTTTAACAGAACCCACAGTGGCCAGAGATGCATTCGGGAGTCCGGTACAGACATGCTGCATCTCCTTAAGCCTCCTCAGTAGTTCAGCGAGTTCCTCAGCTGAGCGGTGACCTACTTTAGTGGAACGCGACCGGTAACACTACTGGTAGCGCAGCCTCTCTCATCATCATCTGTAATGTAACAAACTCAGTTCCGCACACAGGCAGGACCAACGGGTCTAATAATATCTTTTCTTATACTCTTTCAGACCTATAACGCATCAGTGAGCAGACTCTGTTACCACGTGAGGTGGAATACATTTTGGTCATAGATCGTCTCAAATGATGATGTGGCTTGAAAATAAATTCTGAAAAGCTCATCAAAATCAAAGTGTTCTGTAAACTACATCCAGTACAATAACCAGTGTGTTTTTAAACCACATTTAAAAACAGGTGAACTGAACCTTTCCTCAGTTTTGTTTGCAGGTTAATATGAAATAATGATGAAACCATTACTTCTGTATTTGCAATAACAAACAATAATGGTTCGTCTTTTCTTGTAGCATTTACATGTACAGAAGTGGAAAAAACAACGAGCATATCATGAAAATAAGTTGGTACACTAGAAACCAAAATGCCTCTGGGTGGACATGATATTTCTTTTATTTTTTTATTTTAGGAATTAGTTTTGAATCATAAAGAGATTATGATTTATTGGTGCTGCACTTATTTTTGTAAACCTTTCTGTATGTGGACATTAGATCTTTTCTTTTTTTACATTCAGAGTGGAGATGACTGGACTGCGGTTTTACAGTCCAATGTTTCACTGCTGTTCATTTTAGATTCCTGATTAAAAAAAAAAAAAAACAGGCACAGGAAGATTTAAAAAATTACATTTGTCTAATAATTCATTGAGAGAATGGGAAAAAAAATCACTTGTGATGTTTTAGCTGCATTTTCTGTTTAGTGGGTTGGTACCCATCAATAATATTCAACCAGCAGAATCTAAATGTTTTTGTATCTAGTTGCAGCAGGCGCATCAATAACAGGGAGCTGCCACTTGGAGATTTTGACAGTGTACAGGTACAAAGTAACTACAGGTAAACGTATATTTCACCTGATGCTGCATTACAGCAATTCAATCATTTTTATTATATTTACCAGAGGGTAAATAGCAGCTGAAACCCTGGACTGTGAAACTAAGTGGAGCCCAGTGCTGCATCTACACCCAGTATGTGGAGACAGATGTGCGCCTCCACTGGGACCAGTGTTGTACAGCCTGTAAATAACCTGAAGTCTGACTTTAAATAAAGACCTTTTAGAAATAACACACCACAGACTCTGTGAACGTGTGCTGTGTTCAGTCAGCGGTACCGGACTGTGTGGATTTTACTCTGTGGGATTCCAACACAATAAGCGCCAGCAGGCTGTTGTATGACCTGTGCGGCTCGCGTGGCCTTGGTGAGAAACAAGAGCGGTACCTTTGACTCTATTGCAGAGCTCCAATAGACTGCAGCATCCCCTCCAGTTTACCGCTGCTGTGCAGCTCCGACACGTCGCTGCCGCCTCCAACACACTCCTCACCGATGAACACACGTGGGACCTGCGGTCAAGATGTCGCACGCACGCACACGCACGCACACGCACGCACGCACACACACACACACACGCAGTTAGTGATGCTATGATGTACGTGTTAGCATGTTTTAGGCCATTGGGGCAGAGCTGCGGCTGCAAAATCAATGCGCTGCAGCCTTTTAAATCCACGTGATCAGAGAAGGGCCAGTATGAGTCACGGGAAGAGGGAAACAGACTTATTCCATAACTGTTAAACATTTTTCTTTTATTTTTTCTTTACTAAAGCATTGACATTGTCTTCAATGTCTGTAAATGTCAAAAGAAAAATGAAAGTACGCGCAGTACTCATACAACTACACCGCCCAGTGAGTGACCACGTTCACTCAACTGTAACTAAAGTTTAATATTAATTTTACAGTGTATATATAGAAATAAAGCTTTACTGAAAAATACGAATTGTTTTATTAAACCCCACTGCAACAGATTTCATAACGGACACTGAACACGCCACGGTAGTGAATGAACTCGGCACCCGCGCGCCTCCTTGATCTTTCTTTTTGTTCTTCGAGGTACTGATCATTTCCTGGGACCTGCTCGGGTTTCCGTCGCCCGTGAGCGCTCACTGAAGCGGCCGGTGAAGCAGAGCTTCGTCGTTTACCGTGCGGCCTCCGGTTAGTTCCAGGAAGTAGTCTTGCAGGCTGCTCATGTCTTTGCGCCCGCTGATGTCAACGTACTCCAGATGTCCCGGTTTGAACTTGTACTTGGACAGCACGTCTTTGGCCATGACGCAGTACGGACACGAGGGCTTAATGAACAGCACCACGCGGTCCCCTTTGACTTTCTCCTGCACAAACTGCTGCGCCATAGTCTGAAACGTTTGTGTCTACACAAGCCGACACCTGAACAACGAACAGGAAACTGATACTGTACACGGCCAATTATGCTAATTAGCGTGACGAAGGGGGCGTGGCCTCGCCCTTAAAGACACACCACACACACACACATCAGACGCGGTGTAAACGGCAGCTGTTTGAGCAGCTGTTAAGGTCAGAGAAGCTGCACAAACGCATAGAAAATTAAATGTTTAGTCACTGTTTTTTGTGCTTGCTGATTTCGGCTTCAAACAGTAACAGTGTCCTAAGAACTAGCCAGTGACTCCATGTATCTCATTAAAACATGAAATATTTGAATTTTTAATCTTGCGTAATAAAAGATAACCTATAGATACATATAGAAAGAACTAGGAATGACATTACTGCTGACACAAACGTGAGCACTCAAGTTGCTTAAAGGAAACAATAATACTTTATACATGTAAAAAGTTGGGATCATGACTATGCTTTTACATTTACATACACATTTTAAATTTTGTCATCACTAACTAAAGAGGGACATAGAGCATGACATTTTGACAGTTACGCCTTCAACCATTTACCAACCAGTCTCACCAGCTTTTGCGTCTGAGTGCATTATGAACAGAGACCAGCTGCCAAATCATCTTTCCCCTGTAAACAGCTGGGAGGGCTTTGGAACCAAGGGTCATGAATCCTTTTAGAAAACAAATAAAGCTCTATCACACCAATTTCCATATTGTAGTGTTAAAATCCAGGTTTGGCTATAGGAAAAGTAAAGTAGGCATCTTTATTGTTATGCAAATAGTTTTGTTCTTAAAACAAATTAATTAAATGATTAAATAAAAAGGCACTGTTATTTGTACGAACAAATCTCACATTATTATAAATTCTAAATAAATGCATTTTCTCTGGACCTAATTATACAGGTTCACTTTTTGTTAGACAAATGAGGAACACCATTAAAGAGGACACACAATTTCAGAGTAAATCCAAGTTCATTTTAATAAAATGTCTTGTACATTTTCAGTTGGGCAGGATTCACATTTTGGGTGGTTTTTCATATCCAAACACTGCCGGGCTTTTTTTAAACTTCCTCATTAAGACTCTTGATCGTTCCCCCCTGTTCTCCCCCCTTTGCCTTCACTGCTACAACTCACTTTGAATTCATGTGTTGTTTCTCATAATAAAAAGTGTTTGGAAGGCTGGGATGAAGTGAGTGACAGATTAACGGCTGCATGTGAAAGCCTGGCTTTCATGGTCCTTTGCGACACAGATCTGTGGGAAATGGCCATTGTCAGGGTAGAAGCACTGAAACAATGACTGTAAGCCACAATCACAGCAAGTGTAAATCTTGACTTGAGCCCAAAAGCATGTGGACATTTCTTTTTTTTTAATATTTACTGTTGTGACACTAACATACAAGTGCTGATTTTGTCCAACAAAACTTAAGCACCAACAAGCAGGTTGAGCCTAATTTTGCTTGTTATGCTAAACTGATTGTGACAGCTGACAAAAAACAGCCAGTCTACTGCAGAGACTGACTATCTGACAGAATGACACAACCAACATGTGTCAAATTAACCTGGCTGGTATTTAAATCAATTTCTACTTTGAGGAAAAACACAGTACACAGGTTTCCCCTCTGCATGTACACACTGGCTGGGCTAGCGCGTGTTTTGCATATTCCAGCGTTACAGTCATCTAAAATTACGCTCCAATCACAAAGTTGACTACATGCGGTACCACAGAGTATTTAATTTTGGCAACCAATTTAACACAGGTTTGTAAACAATATTTCCTTATGGGTCCTTATGATGAAGCTAACTATCCATCCATCAAAGTAAATCACCATCAATGTTGGAAAAAAGCTACACTGAAATTTTCCACTGCTGTGCAGTAGTGAGAATTGACATCGTCGTACGGATTAGTGCTCTGGGGGATGACAACTTGTTAATACAGACTGTTTTGCTGCAGAATAAAGCTGAAGGTGGGCGCCGTCCTTCTCATGGTTTTAAAGAGGAACCATTGTGGAAAATAAGGATCTTCTGTATCTCTTACTTGAGATTAGATGCTGTTACTCCAGTCAGAGTGACCCAAAGTGCTCTGGCTGGTCAAACGCTAGCAGCTTTTTTTTGTTTGTTTTTCCTGTTTCTCCCCTCCCACCCCCCCCCCCCCCCCCCCACACACACACACACTTTTTCCTCCTTTCACTCTACATTAATGCGCAGCCATACAACCACATGCACACACAACATTTACGACAACCCTTCCGGGCTTGACATTGCATCCTCCTTCCATCACTCAGGACAGACACGGACACAAACACAGGCACACACACAGCTCAGGCAAATGTAGTTCCTTGGTATAGCCTTTGATGCCTACGTGGCCCAACGCGGTGTATAAGGCACCGATAATGCACCATGAACACAAACACTGTTGGTGCAGAAAACACTGTCCCCGACCGACGGGGATCACACTCCTTTAATAAACCCCACCCTCACCACACCGAGTGGCCATTACAACTAAATATACAATCCATGCACACATACTGTCGTCAGCTCAAGTGATTTCCCCTTCCTGTCTCATTTCCTTCCTTTTCAGCATCAACGTCAGCATCAACAGAATTCTGTCGAACTAAGGTTACCCAGCAAAGTTTGGTACGAAAAGAGAGGAAGTGAGTCAGCAGAGACACCTATACAAATTGAGATGACATAATGGATTCTGCGTGCAAAATGGCTTCAAAGTCAAACACATAAGGCCCGCGGTATATTTTTTTTGCATTGTTTTCAAGAAAAGTTAAACAATATATCATCTCCAGACTCTTCCTTTGCACTATGAGTCCCAAAATAAATAGATCTCCCTCTTTTCTTTTTACTTAAATACATGTTAATATTTTATCTGATACTCAAAAATATTTTTGTTCTTTTTTTGCCTCAAGATAAAGTCCTTCAAAAGGTTTAAGTTTCTCTCCAAACTCATGTACACATGCAGGCAGCCCCTTCCACTGGTCCAGCGGTATGAAAATTAATAGGAGCTCATTTAAAAAAAAAAATATATAGAAAGAGGGGTAGAGTTAGACTTTCAAGACGAAGAAGCCTGTGGAATCAAATACTGGGGAAAAAAAACAAAAACAAAGGAATGGAGGAGCAGAGAGAAGGGAGGTGGGCAGGAGGCTAATGTGGAGGCAGGAACTGAGGGGGTGTTAATAAATAATTCCCAGTTGGACACCCCCTCTTGGTTCGACACTCCACGTTCAATACTGATTAGTGAAGGCATTGTGTGCTGTGCTCTCAGCACCAGGCCTGGGCTCTGCGCTGGTCAAAGTCGGCTATTAGCCTCTTGATGTGGGCCAACTTGTTGTGCAGGTACTCACATCGCTGTTTTTCCTCATGGTAGTTGGGGCTGTGCTGTTAAGCAGACGTGCACATAATGTCAGACTGAAGTTGTGTTTTTTTTTTAAACAAAATAACCACAGAAATTTTTTTAACTACTTACATGTTTCATTTTCTTGTACTCTTTCAACACTTCTTCTTGCACTTTCTGTAAAAGTTCAAAAGGAAACTGTCAATATTCAAACACACATGACTAATTATATGCAGTCTGTATTAACTGTAAGCTGAATGCAGCGTTTTGAACCATAACTCCAAAGACGCTTTAAAGCTCTGTGATAACTTGGCAGCAGAGCAGACGCCTGCTGCGGCTCTGTCGCAGTAGATCAAGGGATAGATGTGACGTAGTAATGACCTAGTTTTTGTTTTGATTATTAAATCATTTAACTTCCTGCTTCCTATAAATTTCACATGAAGTTATCAACAGACAGTTCTCGGAGATTACGCTTTCATTCTGTAGGCGTCAACTACAGCAATGGTTTAATTAAAACATGACAATTACACTATACAGTATTATCATCTATGTAGCAGAAAAATACGACCAGCAGCATAAACACTGCATGACTATGTGATGTGAAATATATGGTCAAAGCATTCAGTCAACAATGATTCAAACCTAAATCTACCTTTTCCAAGCGTTGACTACACTGACAGATGTCTTCATCAAAAACACACTGTGCTGCATGATGGTCTTTTAACTTTTCCTATGTCGTCTGAAGGGTTTGACTCTGACCTGGTACTCTTTGGTGCCAGGAGCCAGCTTTCGGCACCGAGCATCCAGCTGGGTAAAGTGGCGAGTGATGTTCTCCACACGGGCGTGCAGCAGGCGGTACTCATCATACTCTGCATTAAAGTCATCTTTGTAGCTCTGACGCTGGTCCATAGAAACCAGCGGTGTGTACTTCCTGCAGAAAGACATAGACACCGAGATCATTAATAATAATAATAATAATAATAATAATAATAATAATAATAATAATAATAATAATAATAATAATAATAATAAATAATAAAAATAATAAATAATAAAATTTTTATTTATTTAGTTGATCATTTGCATAATTTCCATACTTGCAGTACTATTGATAAAATTAATGCAAGACTGTATTGTGTATCTATAGTATTGTTTCCCATGCCAATAATTCTTAGTCTTCTGTCTATGCAACAACAATCAAATCTTGCCTTTTTCAATGAGATGAAACCCTAAAAGATAAAGAGGGTCATGCTGTGGGAATATGGAACATTGAAGCGATGCCAAAGTTACTCACAATACATAGTCAGGCGTCTCAGTTGTGGAGGAGAATTCAGAGGACTGGACTGGCTTTTCTTTGTCTGAAGAGTTTAGGGAGGAAGAGAACGAGGTTAGAATATATTAAATATACACTATACAGAGCCAAATGCACAGTAAATAATACATGCAAAATTATTATGAGATATCACAATAAGAAAACATGTTGGTCAAGCACAGCCCAACCATTACATTTTGTCTGTGGGTGTTTTTCTACTAATAACTATTTGGTATTTTTTGGTTTGGATTCTGCAGGTATTGTCACTGCACGGTTAATGTTGTTTAATGATGCAATTTAGCTGTGTGAAAAACATAGCAAACCGCCAATATGCATAAAGGTCAAATGACCAAACCCAGACACAGAGCATCTGAACCAACCACAACCACATATTTACAATATGTGAAGAAGACTAAGGATCAAGGAGCAAATAGCTCAGATCAATGCCTGGACATGTTCAGGCAAAGTTCACGTGTATGTGACATAAGCTGTCAGACATTGAAACAAGGTGAGCAACAAGCCAAAGTCTGGAAGATAAACTGTCTGGAAACCTGGACAATGGAACATTAGTCACAAGACCAGTTGGCTTTATGCAGACACAAATATACAATCAACATAGCCAACGCCAGAGCCCATGTCTGTGATGCAGCCGGATTCAAGTATGTTTCATTAGGCTGTACAGCACAGGACCCTATCAGTGTCTGCTCTACTAATTATCTTTCTGTTAAAGAAGGTTGTCTATCGTGTGATATCAGAGCTTATTGTGGAAAACAGCTGCCTGCTGCTGCTAGAGTGGTTCCTAGTATAATTTAGATGTTATGAACAATATACATCAGTGGATAAACCCACCTTTAACTTTGTTAATACTCTTGTTGATAACGTCACTTTTCTCCTCCTCAGTGATGCGCTTCTTTTTGGAATTACCGCTCTCCTCGCCCTGTTCTGGTACACTTTGGGGACTACCGCCGTCTCTTTTTGTACATTTCTCCCTCTTGTCTTTGTGCTTCTTGGATTTCTTTTTGAACTTCTTGTTTGTAGTGCTAGACAAAGTCGGGCTGGTGATGACAGTGGAAGTAACTGTAAGCGATGTGCGAGGAGGAAGAGGGCTGGGGGAGGAGGGTGGCCTGGGGGCTGTGTGTCGATAATGGTTCTGCAGAGTTCTGTCGGAGGAAAAGCATCTGGGTGATGGATCTGTACAGGAGGAGCTCTGGTCCATAGGCAGGTCTTGGGTGCCACAGCCTTCCGGGGTGCTGGGTGAGTTGGAGTTAGAAGCCGGGCTGGGCTGCTGGTGAGAGAGTGCAGGGGGGTGGGATGAGAAGGGGAGATGGGTGGGAGGGCCGGACGTGATGGAGGGCAGAGAGGGTTTAAAGCCGGGGCTGCTCTCATCTTCACGGCGATCAGACGAAGAGGAGGAGGATGCCGCAGCCGGGGCTCGACTGCTGAGGTGGGAGATACGGGCCTTTTTGGGTGCCAAGGGATCGATGAAGTCAAAATCTGCTTGGCGTTTCTGCAACAACAGACCATAATTTTAGCAAAACGACATACTTCATTGTAAATGTTTAAACCGGTGTTAGTTTGTGTAGGTACCTGTGGGGATGTTGGGCCACTTTCTTTGGGAGAACTGTTGGAAGGGGGTGTTTCAGCAGGAAGACCTAATTTTCTGTTGAAGAAATGCAAGTGTGGTTTTAGTGGTAACTGGGGAGTCAGTGGTCAGCCATCATTAGTCTCTAAGCTCTTGAAAAAGGCCTGGTGTTTTTAAAGCGATTGATCTCACTGTCTATCTAGTACAAGAAAACACACAAGCACTAGAGTGAACATATAGCTAAAAATCAAACCAGACAAGTAAATATAATTCCTGCAAGATACCAAACATTAAGCTGTATAGTTGTGACCATGATTGTTACCACCACACTATTTTAAACTAGCGCAACTACAAACAAACTGTGTCAATAAGCTACAGGTTAATTAAAAGCCTCATTGGCCAATTGTACCGAGCCAGGATCCGGTCAACCTGGGACTTCTCATCTTCAGAGTAGCCGGGCCAGTCTCGCTGGACGTCACGATAAATAAAGTCCTTCAGCGAATACGTGTTGTCTTTGGGGTTCAGGTTCGCCACCTGTTTATAACACAGACACACATGTTCAGCAGTCTCACAATGAGATGTATACAATATGCACAGAAACCTAACGTTTCCTGTGCACACCAGACATCTGTGCATGCAAATGTTTACCGATTAGGGCCTCGTTTCTTGTCATAAAGCTTACTATGAAACCTACCTAACTTCCTAAATCAGATTAGTGTGCTCACATCTTTGAGTAGTCGTATAATTAGAAAGTATAGCACTAAGGGGATTTTCAGGATTAAATCACACACTTTAATACAGATATATAAAACAAATCCTTCTATGAGCCACTCCTGCTCAGTGCCCAGGTCCCAACTCTAGGTACCGCTAATAATTATAAATCATATCAAAATTTTTTTTTAAAAAAATTGCTGTGTTATGGTACCTGTTGCAGGGTGGTCCCTAATGAGTTTCGGTCCTTCTGGTTGATGCCGTCCCGCTGTAAACGAGCAAGCACTTCCAGCTTCTTGTAGGACCTCAGCGCCAGCAGGTGAAGGATGCGGTCCCGGAACGGCCGCTGCGACACGGGGTTATTGGAAAGGCACTTACGGATAGTGTTAGCTGGGTTGATGGGTGTGGAACGCTTGCGCTCGGGGGCCACCTCCGTGGTTGAGAGCGCAGGCTTGCGTATTAGGACCTGCTTTCCTAAAGACAGAATATCGAGAGAACATTAACACCTAGTCCTCTCTCCAAACGTTACATGCATTGCATAACAACTCTCTTATCCTCCAACTTATCTAATTAAGCGGGTCTCTCACAGACCTAAATCGCTGCCTTCTGTCCAATAAAGCAGAAAACATTGCACTAAACACTTGACAGCAGCCTTTTTTAACTCGGGCATCGCTCGGAATACGTTTTTTGCACTTTGTGCCCATGCCTTTACTTCCTGCTTTTTATAGTCTCTAAGTGGTTAGAAGACAAGAGGCCTCTGTTGCGTCATGCTGAGCCATGTGCTTAGTCAACATGCCTGCACATATCTCTATACTGCCTCAGGGTCATTATGAAATTCTAAAGCTCTTTAAGAGATTAAGGTTAGAGAGAGGAAGAGAACAGAAAAAACTCCTCCCTCCTCATCAAAAAGCTGAGGATAAGAGCAGCGCACTTCCTGCCATCTAACAGGGTAGAGACAGGTGTCTGCAAGTGACGTACTAATAGAGTAGGTTTTCTCTAGTTTAGTACTCAAATTGCTGAAACACTGCAGAGTTGTTTTAAGAGAATGCCTGTGCAACTATAAAATACTAAAATTGTTACCTGAAATTCATAGCCTGTAAAAACTAGAAACCTAAGGCTCCTTCTGCATTATTAAGCAGGGTTCTCACTCCAAACCAGCTGCTACAAGCTCTTGTCCCACCCCATTTCTCTGTTGCACCTCTCATTTCCCAGTTTCTATCTGGGCCAGTTTATGCAAATCAATCCCCTGGGCCTAGAAACTGTCCTGAGGAGGATTTCACTCCGGGGGAACATTTTGTGAACTGAGCTAGAGTCTGGTTTAACCAAGTACATGTATCAGACCGTTGCTTTTATGTGAAACTAGTTTTGACTAGAAAATTTACTCTGCGTTGTTCAGGTTCATACATAGTGTATATAGAGACACTGTATGGGGCTGTACTTAACAAAATTCTCTGTCTATTTCACCTCATCAGTCAGACAGCTGATCTAAATAAGACTGACACTGGTTTGCTGGCAACAATGAAACCTGGCATCTCACTGTGAGAGTTGCAAATAAGTTGTCACCTCTGTACTGTCCCCCGGGCTTGATGACTTTGGTCCCACGTTCACGTGTGTCCTCCACAGCCTGGGTCATGCGTTCCCGGGTCATCTGGTAGGAGTCATTAGTGGCACAAACAGTGATCTTGTTCTGTACTGTGGCCAGCAATGCCAGCTGTGAAGCCCCTGAGCTGCTCACAAAGGACAAGTGCGAGAAAGAAACGTGAGGCACAGCGTGATTGTCTTCCATCAATAGTTGATGCCAGTGATTACTATTACCTTGACACATACTGATGAATGCACTCAAAGCTTCCCTGAGGGTTATCCTTGACCACGTTAGACAAGTAGAAGTCAAAATTTTGGAAGGCGTCTGAGGAAGAATTGGTCTTGGGAATTTTAATGCGCTGCGAGGAAAAATAAGATCACATGTGACATGAAAATGTTGCCACTGTTTTATATTCACTGCTACATGGTAAAGTACCAAATAGAAAATGTGCAGGATGCAGAATGATCGACAGGTTGTTTATCTGTTTTAATAGAATAAAATTAGTCCTGTTCCTGATTATGCCAAGCATTGGATGTTAAATACTGTATTTATGTTCAGTGTGTTATTGCTTTACTAAGTATGTGAACACCCAACACACACTGCGATTAAGCTATAATGAGCTGATACTGGCAGCAAATAGATAAGTGTGAAGTGAGCAGAATTTAGGTAGTTGATTAACTTGGCCAAGCCGGAATGTGTCAAAGACATCTGAGCATGGGTGAATAACCAATAATGCACATTTTAACACATGGGAATATTCAAAGCTTGGATTACAGCAAAAGTAAAGAGTGTTTATGAACCCACATGGCAAACAACCCAAAAGACAGTTTAATTGACTGCACACTGGGATGTTCAGTGATCATTGAACTAGTCCGAACCACGAGGAAGAAAACTTACCCCCTGGAGTCCCTTGAACTGTATTGATGGCCGCAGAGAAGGTGCATTCTGAAAGTGAATAAAAACAATGTGTATTTAAAATGATGATGGAGTTAAATGATTACTGGGACTGTAGAACATTATGTAGTATGACAGCAGAAGCATAGAGACGTTGCAGTATGTTACACTACTTGACTATGATACGATATTATTTATGGGGAATGGGGAAATTCTTTTGTTTGCAGCAGCAATAGACATTGGACAAAACAGGACAGAAGAACAACACTAACTGTGCAAAAAAACAATGTATTAAGTAAGTTTGAATTTAGAAAAGCATATTCTGCATACTTCCAAAATTGGGGGATGACAGATTGATGATTTAAAAAAATAAAATAAAAATAAAAATCAAGGTATTGCACATCTAAAGTACACACAGTAGAAAATGAGATATTGCACATATTTTGGTAATTAACTACCAACAGAACTAACCGTTCACGACTTAAAATATTTGGCTATAGGAACAGCAGAGCCTTGGGGTCCCATCACACCAAGCATACCTCGTAACAAGCACGGACAAAGGCTGCCTGAGCAAACACTCCACTTACGGATTCTGTTAAAGGTTTCACTTAAATACATAGTTTAAAGAGTGCAGATGACAGCCAGCTGACAGCACGCCTTCTGTTTCAGCGAGAGAGAAAACGGCCCGGCACTCTGGAATCCAAACGCAAAAGGGAAGAAGCCAAGTCTGCTGAAAGATAACCACTCTTATTTTCATACAACTACTACTGTACCAACAACATACAGTGCAAACGTGTCTATTTTAACGCTACCAGTAGCATTGCTTAGTGTCACATCTGAATAATCTAGAAAATAAAATATATTTTTTTGGTCAGTGAGGTCACAATACCAACTGATCAAAGACCCAAAACCTTGTTATTATGGTCAATGAGTCAAGAGACCGTTTAAACATCAAACAGTGCGAGTCCAACAGCACTACACACACCAGGGGTGACTGTCTGCCACATATACATGACGATGGGCCGCTGCGAGTCAACACTCGAGCTATGAACTTTTACACAGACCATATGAGTCAACTTCACCTGCAACTTCTTTATAAGTGGTTAAGAGGTAGGTGGCGACTAACATTGCTTGCTTTAATCTCAACAGGTCTTGGAGTCCAGCACAGCAAACATTGGAGGTATTTTGAAGAGGGTATTTATGAAGCCCGTGTTTTACGTGGGCTTGCAGGTTTGCGTTGGTAGAGACTTGAAATTAACATGACAGCCACAAATATGCAGTGGCGGCTCTGGTGCAGGAACGGTTAGGACAGAAAAGTACGGGACTTCCAGCTTCTACGCACGCGGTGGATGTCTGAATGTTGCCTCAACTGGTTAAGTGGACTTCATTTACATCAGTTCCTGCATTCCTGCACGTTAAACCATGCTGGCAAACTCCTACGTGGGAGAAGGCAGATAATTGATTAGCAAATATACATCTTTATCAGACTGATAAGAAAACATATGGTACGTAAAGCGAAGCTTCAGTTGGAGCCTGGCTGTGACCGAAGAAACTGACCGGCTCCCTCCCCCACCGGCCGTGGACTCACACCCTCACAGTTCTGATCACATTTCACATCACCACAGACAGACAAAGATAGCCGGCTTCCACAGTTCAATGTTACTGGGAGAGGGAGAGGAACAAAAAGCAGGCAGTTTTGGCTGCTCAGTCAGCAAGAGATGGCAGGCGGCCGCTCAATGCAGCTACAGACCAACGTTACCACATCCAATAAGGTCGTAGCACGGCCTGTCACAAAAGAATTCTTTCAACTTCGGGATGACTCCGGCTGCCAGAGGGGCCGGCGGCCAGTGATGGCCAAATAACCATGCTTTATATCCACATTTCAAACGTGAGATCGTGTCGTGCGTTGAGTACAGTGCGATGAAAAGGCCGCTGCAGAGACCTCTGAACAGCACATCCGTCCCGAGCACAGACCTGGGCCCAGTCACTGTTACGTAACAGCCCTGTTGTTGGCAGGGTTGAAGTCGGGTAACCTGCCCCCGGGCCTGTGCGACCGGAGACGCGGAGACGTCTCCAGATTAGTCCGCCTGGGCATCACCTCAACCAGATTACACCCTTTGCACAGTTCAAGATTAAAGGAGTTATATTTAATCCGCGCAGGTATGAACCGGTGGACGCAGAGTCTGGGGTGAATGAAATCAAGCGCGTGCATTGCTGACCTGCTTTGGACATTGTTACAAGTCACGTTCCATTCATAGACGTTTTATGGACCCCGGCATTTCCCAGTGATTTTGGCGTGAATGCAAACACGCAGAACAAAGCAGAGGCGATTAAACGGCCGTATTGAGGCGCTCGTTTAAGTTGGATTAACGCTACACCTCGCACAGATACAGTTACTGCGGGTCACGAGCTCGTCGGCTTCCAGCCGCCGCCGTCGGACGTTCTCGGAGCCCAAACTCTGCCGTGTTCGCAGTCCTGACCCAGAAGCAGCTACGAGGAAGTTACGCTTGTTGTGGTAAATGTTGGATCCTGGCCGCGACACAAATACCTTCTCATATTAAAGTCCGCGTCCGTTGCCAAACGCCCCTGGCGTCGATCTCGCACGAAGCGAGTCTGCGAAATGTGTCGATGTGGATTTCACGACGCAAGTTAGCTCAGTTTAGCGAGAAAAAACTAGTCCCCGAGCCCCGTGCGAGTTGAGCGCCGCGTCGAGCTAACGCTGGCTAATCAGTGACTAACTTTATCAACGCATCTTGTCTTTTAAATAATTTGTGTCACTTCATGAAACACGGCCAAACGTCACGTCCGAAGCCTTTTCAATATTCTGCCGTGAAGTCGTTTGACGCTACAAGGCTAATTAAACGGAAAAAACAAGCTAGAAACGAGCCGCGTCCGTGGCTTTAGCCGTGCGTGGCAGTCGGGCGCCCCGGCGGAGACGCCAGTCTGGCCCGGTTCCGTGCCGAAACCACGCCGCGTCCCCTCTCACCTGGTTCTGGTAGCCCTCGATGGCCCGCAGCGCCGTCTCGGTCAGTTTGACGTGCAGCACGGTGACTCTGGCGCGGCTCCCCCGTCCACAGTCTAGTCCGTAGCTCCGGTCCTCGGAGAGCGCCGCCATCTTTAGCAGCCTGCCACCATCGTCGCTCTGAGGCCGGAGCATTTAGCGGCCCGTGCTCCCTGAGCTCGCGCCGGCCTGGGGAGGGACTACAGCTGCTGCCTGCGGCCGCTCGCGCTGGATTGATCGTCACTCGCGTCGCTCACGTCTGTTTTTTTTTCTACTTTCCAGCCACAGCGACGCTTTGAACGTCCCGCTGATTAAGGGAGCGCAGTAGTAGGATTGATTAATTTGCATATGCATCTACAGGCCTACTGTTATGCGGGGTTCACTTTTTGACGTTGTTACCTCACACTGTCAGACTCATACTGTACGTGTAGATGCCTCTTGGCAAAACGGGCCGTGCCTCCTCTGTTTTGCTGACATGGTAGAACTAATTCTAGCCTAGTCAAACAGTTTAAGGTAGCTTTTGTAGACGGGGCTGCAGCGTCAAACTAAACTCGTTCACACTACTGGCTGACTGACATTCAATTAAAAGTTAACTTGTTACTTTATCACACACACACACACACACAGGAGCACAGCCCAGAAGTGCTCATTGATTCAGCATTGTCGCACGTTTATTTCTCATCTTAGAATCATTTTTCATGGGATTCCTTAGATTATGTGATTTGGTGGACTCCACCGCCTCCACCTCCACCTCCCGTGAGCTGCAGCTGCACTATCTTGCGGTGTCAGTCCCCTTGACCCGGTGATTAGGCCAGCGTGTTTTGATGCAAGCAGGGTGGGGAAAGGCCTGTGTGAAGCCAACAGATTACCACGGCTCCTCGCCGCACCCATCCCCCCGTCCAGTCTCACACACACACACACACACACACACACACACACACACACACACACACACACAGATCTTACACCTTTTGCAACTCATGGGGAATTTTATTTATTTGTCGTATTTCCTCAAATAAACGTCATAACAGCAATTTAAATATTGTCCATTGACGGTACCTCTAACACACACGTTCCCTCCTCTTGGTTGAAACCCTCCATATGTGACTTGTAAATGCACGGCCTGGTAACTCCAGGGGGCTTAGGCTTGTCTGGCAGGATTCTGACTGTACAAACAATTAAATAAAGCCCTCGGGGGAGGTAGCACTTAGTGATTTAGAGCTTTTGGGTTTACAGAAGGTGTAACCTGTTGGAGGCTTAGACGCACAATGTGAAGTATATTGTCTTAGGCTTAAACTCATAAAGATTAGTAATAGTCTAACTGATCAAGCTGCTTCATTAAACATGGCCATTTAAACAAACATAAATGTAGCTAAATTAAATCTTCATGAAAGAAAAAATGTTGCATGCATGTGTTTTTTTCCTCTAGATGTTTCTGAATGGCTAAAGGGATTAATCATTAATCAGTTACAGTTATTAACAATGATTAAAATGCCCTTTCTGTTGCTAATGACAGGCATTAAAGTGAATGCATCCCCCGCCCTGTCCGGCAAAGGTTCTTCACACCTACCTGAGCCCAATCATGAAGGCTATTCAAATGTGAGTGAAAGCAGCTGTAAGGTTTTGTTGATCAGACCTGCTAAACGGTGAAGGTAGTCATCCTTTATTAATCTGTGTTTGATCGTTTGCCCTAATGTCAAAAATACAAACAACACATTTGCACTGTAGCAGTGAAGACTGTGAAGCGCATGTTGGAACTATTCTAACTAACTACTAACTGGAATTGAATGATTAATCCTTGTGACATAATAATTGCACCATCATCAGTCTCTAGGTTAAACCTGCCTGTAAGTCACCTGTAATTGACTGTAATGAGCACCTGTGGCTGAGGGACAGAGGCTTATTAACACACATCTCGGCTCCCAGGGCTCCGCTGTGCAGGACAGAGGCGCCCGCTCGTAGTTTAAACCGTGTGCTGTTGATGTAATAATGGAGAGAAGATGTGAAATTAAAGATATACGTCTAGAGCAGTCGCACACCTGGCATGTCAGCCTCCTACTCAATGGTTTGCTCAGTCGTTGCGCACATTGAGTTTATAAAGAGCAAACGAAAAGGAAAACTTCAGCACAAACGCAGCTCACTGACTTTTATTTGCGCAGGTCATTGTTATTTCAAACCAACAAACACAGATGTACAAGCTCCAGCAAACTATAGTCAGAAGTGACCTAACCTCTTTTAGATGACGTGTTACAGAGTGTGTAGAAATACTAAAGGATCCTAAACATTTTCATTTTTCCTGTGTGGAATTTGTATGACGTTAAACATCAGAACTGACTTGTTAACGCTGGGAAATAAAGAAAGACAGAAGTAGCTGCGATGATTTAGTGTAAAAAACGACACATATTGATCGACTGATAACATGTGATTGATGGGAAATCCACACGCTTGCTTCTGTGTATTCCAGAGGTTTGTGTGATATGCACCTCCAGCTTCACGGCTCCGCTCTACGTGGCGATCTGGCCCCGCAGACGCATTCTGCTGGCAGCGAGAAAAAAGCCATCTGCTGCTGTTTAACCCTTCCATTAAACACACAGCACAGGGAGAGGAGAGTGTGTGTGTGTGTGTGCAAGGAATGAAGCAGAACACACACGTCAGACCGTACAACAACCACCATCATCTGCTCTACAACTGTTCCACTTTCTTCAACACATCCTGTAGCAGTTTAATTCCTTCTAAAATGACACGCTATGAACCCTTTTTAACGCATCCACACACGTGGATCCTGTCGTATCCACCTTTTTCCCATCTGGTATTTAAAGACCTTGAAACAGCAGCTGTTCCAGTTAATGATTGGCCACTGCAGGGAAAGTGTGCACTTCCAATGTTGACTCTTATCGCCGCCGACCACAAAGCCGCTGGAGCCGTATCTCGGAGGCGGACATTAATGGAGAGGCCGGCGCTCCGTTTAAAGAGACAGGTCAATTTGTTGTGTTTTTCGTCTGCTGTGGGCCGAGATAGCGGGGATGCAGAGGCCCTGCTCACTCCAACGTGGCTTTAATTGAGAATAGATTGTCCAGTTTATTTCTACGTAATTGTCGGCTAAACGAGGATTTAATCAGAATAGATGTAATCTCTCAATCTTGCCACTATTGCTCTACTTGTTTCTGACCAGGGGACCTCTAACCTAAAGATTCCCTCGCGTGGGAGTGACGCTCTGGTCCTAACTTTCACTCAGCACCGGTGCTGCTGCTCGTCGTAAGCCTCGCACTGCCGTCCCAGGGACACGGTCCTGTGCACGGGCACGTCGGCGGCCCGTGGCGAGTCCCACCCGCCCGTAGAGCTCCGGGTGCAGCGTGGCCACCAGGTCTCCCAGGATCTCCTCCGCGCCGGCAGGAAGTAGGTTTCAGCCGACGACAGGAAGCGCCTGACGAAGCGTCCGTAAGGTCCCACCACCAGTGACAGGAGGCCCACGTCCTGTCCAGTAAATCTGGCTCTGTGCTGAACTGAGGCGCCAAACAAGAGGGACCCCCCACGGTGTCTGTGCCACAGACACCTTTATTCTCTGCCTGTTCACTCCCAGGGCCTGAAAAATAGGATAAGGTCACTTCGCGCTAACAGCAGCCTTACGTCCACGGAGGAAATCTGAAGATTCTCTTTGTACTTGAAACAATTTATTGTCTAGAAGTTTCATTTTCTGCACTACATGACATGAGGAAAGAGCTACCTGCTGGAAACTACCCCGCTTTACAATTACTGTGAAATGCCAGGGTGGAACTAAGCTTCAGTACACTTACATATGATAAGAGACAGGAGGAAACAGTGCGTTCCTTTAATTTTGACGGCACCTGTGTGAAGGACAAACACACACACACACACACACACACACACACACACACACACACACACACACACACACACACACACACACACACACACACACACACACACACACACACAGGGTGAAGCCAGCTGGCATCACTTACAGGGTGCTCCTTAAACCCTGAGAACACAGTGGAGCCACAGGCAGAGCTCAGCGCAGAGAAGCAGCCGAGAGCAGACGGGGCCCATGGGTGTTGTTATTCACGAATGCAGATTTGGTGAGAAGCCAAAAGCTGCGCGTTGCTGATAGAACTCAAGTAGAAGCACGATCTCCACGCTCCCCGGTCTCGCGCCCCACGTAGGTGCGCGTTGCCGCTGCAGCCCAGCGACCCAGTGCCGACGCGCGTCCGGGAGTCGCGCATCAGCAGGCGACGGGGCGACGAGCAGCCACGACGCGAGCGGAACCTGGTACCGACCTGAGGGCGTCCTGCAGAACGGGAGCAGCGCCACTTTGGGACCTGCTGGAGGATAAACACACAGACCTTTTGAGTGAGTGGGAGACCACAGCTTTGGCCAGAAACCTCTCCCCCAGTCTCCCCCCAGTCTCCCCCCAGTCTCCCTCTCCCTGTGTCTCCACTGCTCTTCCTGGAAAAGCCTTGTGCAACTCACTGTTGCTGCCAGTGATTATTTACTTTTTTCGCATTCTGTTTCACTCCCTTCTTGTAGCTTTTGTAGAAATTTCCACTCCCTTTTCTTCATACATCTTCCTTCTCGCTACCCCCCACCCCCCACCGCCACCCCTCACCCCGTTCTTTCTGCACTATTCTGCTTTGGAGAAAACCCAAAGAATCCACATGTGTGAGGAGCTGTTGAGGAGCAGACAAGGACGAATAAAGTTTTAAGTAAAGTAATTAGAGGAGAGCTCGTGTTAAAATGTATGTTTATCATTATAAACGCTGAAAATCCAATACAACTCTCCACTCCTGCCTTTTCATCATCACTTTACAGTCTCAGCAAACAGGAAGTAGAAAAACCAAATACTGCATCACCGTGTTAACCAGACAGTAGTCACGTCAGCAGCGTGTCGTTCTCGTTTTGTCCACAGAGTGGCAGCACTGAACAGGAAAAGGTGGGAAAGGTTATAAATATGATCAGACACTCAGTCTGTGTCAAAAAATCAATTGTACTTGACTTTGGGACAATCTGTGTCATAATAATAGCTATGAAATAGAAATAGGCATAATTCAGTTATTTGCATCATGTCTTTTCATAAAGGTACATGAATAAACTAAACTAATTTTAGAATTTATGGGAGTATATGTTGCAAAGTCACTACACCTGTGGGTTATAAATATGTAGAACATTTCATTGCTTTTTGCAGTGGTGGCTGAAATATTTAAGTCTAGACCAGCCAGCTGACATTATTATCCTAGAGCCACTCAGTTGGAGCGGGTACATCTATACTATGAAGCTATGATCTGATTTTCAGTCACTTCCATTAGGAATACGTTTAAACGGGTAGACGGCTCCTCACTGTTTAATTAACCTGTATTACTTATGTTCTTTTTTTAATGACTCTGATGAAATATAAATACTCAAATCCAAAACTGATTTCACATAACTCAGCGAATGACTCACACAGACTCCAGAGGTCACTTTGCAGTTTATTACGATAAATCTTAATATTTTTATACATCCATACAGAAATTGCAAAATAATTTTTGGTGTGTGTAAACAACTTTGGACCGAAGCATCAGTCAAAAATAAACCATAGGGAAAACAGCACAGGCAGGAATGGAGGAATGACGGGGTGCGTGTGAAGCGTGGCCCCACGTGCTCCTGTCGCCCGTCACACTGGACGATGGAGCCTCTGCACCGACGCATCAAAGCTACTCAGAATCATCCAGGTCAGCGTCGGGGTCCACAGCACGTGACGATGAGCGCACACATTTATATCAGGGCATATTAAGGCGTTCGAGATGAGTGTGCGTGGAGGTTGCGGTGCAGAGCGTCTACTCAGCGGAGCCTGTGGTCGCTCGGTCTTTTAATGGAACAAACAACATGTCAGCTATTTGCACAATCACCGCAAACACAGAAGCGTTTCTCGACAGCGGAGGTTTTGGCAGTGTTCGTCGGTAGTCAGGAGAACTACGCTCAAGTCTGTGCCGCAGGAGAATGAACCTGGCGAGGATTTGTGTATATTAATTCCATAAGCGCTCCTAGAAAAATATTTCATTTAATGCAGCATTGTGCCTGTGCAAAATGAAACAAGTTGCA